>NW_019154151.1:7076784-7152025 GCF_002288905.1 Enhydra lutris kenyoni | reverse complement strand
ATGGAGGACAAGGGGAGTTAGAGAGGAGAAGGGAGTTGGGGGAAATTGGAAGGGGAGGTGAACCATGAGAGACTATGGACTCTGAAAAACAATCTGAGGGGTTTGAAGCGGCGGTGGGTGGGAGGTTGGGGGAACCAGGTGGTGGGTATTAGAGAGGGCTTGGATAGCATGGAGCACTGGGTGTGGTGCAAAAAGAATGAATACTGCTATGCTGAAAATAATAAAAATTAAAAAAAAACTCTTCCAGTTTTATTGTGAAATAATTGACATGCATCACTACGTTTAAGGTATACATCATTGTATTTGATTTACAAATGTTGTGAAATGAATACCACAACAGGTTCAACATGCATCTTCTCATATGGATAAAATCAAAAGTAAAGAATAAAGGAAAAAATAACTTATCCTCGTGATGAGATTCTTAGAATTTGTTCTCAACTTTTCTATATATCATACAGTAGTCTTAGCTATAGTCATCATGGTGTACATGAAATTCCTCATACTTATTTGTAACTGGAAGTTTGTATCTTTTGACCACTCTCTTCAAATTCCCCCTCCCCAAAACCTTTGCTTCTGTAACCGTAAGTCTAATCTTTTTTTTCTATAGTTTGTTTAGATTCTGCATAAAAGAGGCCATAAAGTATTTGCCTATCTCTGATGTGTATCACTTATAATGTCTTCAAGGTCCATCCATGTTGTCACAAATGCTAGTATTGCTCATTTTTTATGATTAGATAATATACACTGTATATATATATTTTTTCAGTCATAGAAGGAAGATATGAGATATATGCTTATACATACATTATATATGTGTACATATCTAATGTGTATATCTAAAATATATAATGTATATATAATATATATAATGTGTATATAATATATATAATGCATATATATAATGTATATATCTCACAACTTCCTTATCCATTCATCCAGGATATTTGACAATGGAGAAAAGATAGTCTCTTCAATAAATGGTGCTGGGATAATTGTATATTTACATGTAAAATAATGAAACTGTTCCCATATCTTATATCACTCACAAAAATGAACTTAAAATGAAAAAAAAAAAAGGAAAGAAAGACTTAAATGTAAGACCTGAAACTAGGTCCTATCCAGCTCATTGTTTAGGGACCTGAATACGGCCTGAGTGTGCACTGAATTCCCTGGGCAGGTGAGTCCACCAGTCTTGCTTTGCAGACAATAGAAACCATGGATTGTGCTCTCTGTCATCATAGTGGTGCTGAGTGGGCTATGCCACTTCCTGTATTCTCTGGTTAGTTTCCCTGCTTGGACAGGTTGAAGGCTGTATTCAGTGCTAGTAGAGTCATGATTTAAATTTCCTGTCCAGGCATAGCAAAAGAATAAAATTCCCTTATCTTAATTCAAGCCAACCTGCAAGTTACCTGGCTGAACAGGGTTACTACCTTTGCCTTGACAACTATGAGTTTTGTCTTCCCTTCTCTCAGCTTGAGTGTGGCTATACCACACAGCTTTCAGGTGTTTTCATTATCCCTTTTGGTCAGATTGGTCCAGAAGACACTCTGCACAGAGGGCGGGATTATTTCTCAGCACTCTTACCTGGAAAGGAGGAAGATGGACCACTCTAGCCTACTCTCAGTTTTTTAAATAAGATCTCTGGTTGAGAGGGGCTAGGATCTACCTTCAATCTCATCTATGAATGAATACCCCTGCCTGTGCATAGCACAGGAATCTTCCACTCCCAGTACTGGCTTTGCTCTGGGAGCAATCAGTGTTGCCGACTTTACTCTTGGCTCCAGTGCCAATGAGTTATATAGCTTCTAGGAGTTGTTATCAGCACTTCTGATAGATAAGGTTGGAAGGTACATTTCATAGTGGTTGGGGCTGTGACTCAGCAAGTTGCCTGAGCATGGGCAAACCAAGTTTTAGGGCAAAGAAAACTCCTCATTTGAGGATATCAGTCAAGCAGATCTGTACCTAACTGAGATCCCTGATTAGAGTGTGCCCTTGACTTGGTTCAGCAGGTGAATAAAACTTCTGGTTGTGATTACTACTTAGGCACTGCAGGTATGGACTTGAAGTGCCAAGATCCATCTGCTGATTGTTGCAAACCCCTTCTTGATTCTTCATCACAGATTCTCAGTGGCTGGGCCCTATATATTCTCCTGAAATCCTTATGGTGTAATTTCAGAGTAGGGGCTTCCACAAAGTAAGTCAGAATGCTGGGGGAAACTGGCTGTACACCACCTAAAGGGAAGTTGAGAGCTGGGATTTTTCATCTTATTCTGTACTGAGCAGTGGGTGGAGGTATGGATTCTATCAGTTCAATCTGTCAGATTTTCTGGACTGGTATGTTATAATCCAGTCCTTTGGGGAGCCTTTATGGAAGTTTGGACATCTTATATGTAAACTAACTCTTTCCCTCCCATGGGAGAAACTTGGTATCAGCAAATCTCTTCCTGATCATTTGTCACAATGCTGAGAACAGGGATTTTGGTGAGAGAGTATCCTGAATCTCCTTATTGACTTCCGTGAGTCTAATTTCATGTTTACTTGGAGGTATGGGAGACTTTCAATTAGTTTCTGGATTTCTCATGAAGGGAACTTGTCCATGAATTGTTGCTGAATAGGTGTGTTTGTAGGGGGAAAGGAGGGTCCGGGGCTTCCTCTTCACCATCTTGCTGATGTCACACCACACATTATTTCATTTTATGGTAGGCTTGCCAGACTTATATTTATCCTTGATTTTTGGAATTCATTGGACAAAATTTTGTTGTTACAACCTAGTGGGGAAAAAATGAGGTACATGGACTGAATAATGTTGATTGGATTACTCTACTCAAAAATAACAAATAGATTGTTGACAATCTAAAGGCCAAACTCTACATTTTTAAAATTTTATTTATTTATTTGTGTGTGTCTGTGTGAGAGAGAGAGAGAGACCAAGAGAGAGCAAAAGCTGGGGAAGTGGCAGGCAGAGAGAGAAGCAGGATCCCTGCTGAGCAAGGGGCCCAATGTGGAACTCATCCCAGGACTTTAGAATCGCGACTTGAGGTGAAACCAGACAAGTAACTGACTGAGCCACCCAGGCATCCCCAAAGGTCAAATTTTAAAAATATGTCCCAAAACTTTGTCTTAACTTTTTCAAGTTGAATTTTAAAAGTAAAGACCTTAATACAAACATGTAAATTATGCTTATATGGATAGTATTATGGATATTGGAAGTGAGCATTTGGGTATCTTATTTTAGGAAAAACTTGAACTCAGGGGAAGATGAGAAACATGCTGGTAAAAAAGGAATGTTACCTGAGGAACTTAAAGGAATAGAAGATGTTTAGCCTGGAAAACAGAAATTTTGAGAAGAGAATGTGAGATCTATTTCCTACAGTTCAAATTGTACTACTATATGCTATATGTAGACTGAATCTGTATTGCTTAAAGTAGAACATAGAAAAATTGATGGAAATTATAGAAAACCAGATTGTCACCTAATCTTCGAGAAAGCAGGAAAGAGTGTCCAATGAAAAAAAGACAGTCTCTTGAACAAATGGTTTTGGGAAAATTGGGCAGCCACATGCAGAAGAACGAAACTGAACCATTTCCTTACACCACACTTGAGAATAGACTCAAAATGGATGAAGGACCTCAATGTGAGAAAGGAATCCATCCAAATCCTTGAGGAGAACACAGGCAGCAATCTCTTCGACCTCAGCCACAGCAACTTCTTCCTAGGAACATCACCAAAGGCAAGGGAGCAAGGGCAAAAATGAGCTATTGGGGCTTCATCAAGATCAGAAGCTTTTGCACAGCAATGGAAACAGTGAACAAAACCAAAGACAACCAACAGAATGGGAGAAGATATTTGCAAACGACATATCAGATAAAGGGCTAGTATCCCAAATCTATAAAGAACTTATCAAACTCAACACTGAAAGAACAAATAATTCAATCAAGAAATGGGCAGAGGACATGATCAGACATTTCTGCAAAGAAGACATCCAGATGGCCAACAGACATATTAAAAAGTGCTCCACATCACTCGGCATCAGGGAAATACAAATCAAAAGTACAATGAGATACCACCTTACTCCAGTCAGAATGGCTAAAATTAACAAGTCAGGTAATGACAGATGCTGGTGAGGAAAGGAGAGAAAGGGGAACCCTCCTACACTGTTGGTGGGAATGCAAGCCGGTGCAACCACTTTGGAAAACAGCATGGAGCTTCCTCGAAAAGTTGAAATTAGAGTTACCCTATGCCCCAGCAATTGCACTACTGGGTATTTACCCTAAAGATACAAATGTAGTGATCCAAAGGGGCACATACACCCAAATGTTTATAGCAGCAATGTCCACAATAGCCAAACTATGGAAAAAACCTAGATGTCCATCAACAGATGAATGGATAAAGAAGAGTGGTATATATATACAATGGAATGCTATGCAGCCATCAAAAGAAATGAAATCTTGCCATTTGGGATGACTTGGATGGGACTAGAGGGTATTATGCTTAGTGAAATAAGTCAATCAGAGAAAGAAAACTATCATATGATCTTCCTGATATGAGGAAGTGAAGATGCAACGTGGGGGATTTGGGGGGTAGCAAAAGAATAAATGAAGCAAGATGGGATCAGGAGGGAGACAAACCATAAGAGACTCTTAATCTCACAAAACAAACAGAGTTGTCTGGGGGAGGGGGATAGGGAGAGGGTGGTTGGGTTATGGACATTGGGGAAGGTATGTGCTATGGTGAGTGCTGTGCAGTGTGTAAACCTGGCGAGTCACACACCTGTACCCCTGGCGCTAATAATACATTACATGTTAAAAAAAATAAAAAAAAATATTAAAAAAACCAGATTTGAATAAAAGAACAAATTTCTAATAATGGAAAATTCTGCTTCTTGTAATAGCTTCTTCAACTCAGGAATTTGATTATATATTTAGTACAATTTTACTATGTTATTATTTTTCTTTCCATATAACTTCTATAGTTCTTAAACTGATACATTACGACTATGGTATCACTGGTAAACAACTTAGCAGAGTTTTAGGGTGGGACAGTTATACAATATTGTGATTTATTTTTATTGTTGAAAAAGAAGTGAACTTCACAAAATGTTACCATATGTTGAAGTTGCAAAAGGGAGGCTGAAAATAATGCAAAATGCTGAAATCTCAGAGAAATTAGAAATGGAAACTTGGGATCAACAAAGTAAAAAAAATGACCTATGTACTTTGATTATTCTATTTTTATCAAACCAGTGGTTCATTTTCTTTTAGTCATTCTCAGGCTAAGAAGGACACTAAGCATGAATTTGTTTTGCCGGAATACATGGACAGACAAAATCCATGTGGTATTTTATAAATGACATTATATAAATAAATGAAACACTGCCTAAATTACTAAATGCTGATTGCAATATTCTGTTTTGTTTCTTGTAAATATTTTATAGAAAAACTTAATCAAAGCTACTTGAAGACGGAAATTAGGGTTTATGCTACTTTAATCATTTATAGTATAATGGTTAAAAGATGCACTCTTGATTCTAACACTCAGGGCTTGAGTCTACACTTGAGCAAGTTATTAAATAAATCACTCTGTGCCTGTCTCCTAATCTATAGAGTGGGCAAAATAGTATTGCCTAATTCTTAGACTTTCATGAGAATTAAAAAGGATAATTCATGAACAGTGTCTAGCCGTGTCTGGTACAAAGTAAGCACTCAGTAGTGATCACTATTACTATTAATAATCATATCTGTCTACCCTAAAAAGGGAGTTCTATCCCCACAGACTATTCAACCAATCTACCTCTGCTGACAGAAGCAGTTAAAATTCAGGTTCTGGAAAACAATGGTTAAGGTTTTCCACAGTTGGACTTTTGTTCCCACTTCAGATTTAGAAAAAAAAAAGTACAGAATAGAGATTGAAAAGTCTTTCTGTATTAAAAGGAAAGATGTCCACACTTAACATTTTTTGATTTATAATAAGAAAAGGTGAAATTTTATAATAATCTAGAAAGAAAACACACATACAAACCATACTACTTAAGAGGAATAAAAATCATACCATATTCAAATAGTCTTAGACTCCATTACTTACTTTCATATAGAGCTTAATATTAAAAATGCATATGAAGGTTTTTCCTATCATATAAATTTTATTTCTAGATATATGAAGGTTTATATTTTACTCCTAAACTCTCAATTTTCTATTGCTCAAGGCAGTTGTTACAGAACTATACCCTATAATTGGGCACATCAAAATCGACTTAGATACATTCTCTCAGAATCTTGGTTACTACAGATAATCTTGCTAACCCTTGCTAATTGGTTAATGGATGACAAATTGTTAATGTGTTATATTTTTGTGGCAACATACTTCATTTTGCTAGACGTCTTTAGGATATCACCAGAACCATTATCTCTGAACCATAATTTCTACATCTGTAAAAGCATAAGAAGTAAAATTGATGCTCTTATCTCATAGAATTGCTAAAGACTAAGTAAAATTCTTATAAGACTTTGAAAATTATGAAGTTCTATACAAACATAAAGATCACTCATTCCCTCACTAACTCACTCACCTAACAATTATTTATTATGCACTTAAAATATTCCAGGTACCATTCTAGGACCTTAGGATAGATCAGTGAACAAAGCTCTCTGCCTTGTGCAGATTCTAGTCTTATAGTTGAAGACTCACAAACAATATATAGAACAAATAAATCATACAATCCATTAGAAACTTATAAGTGATATAGAAAAAAAGTAGAACAGTGTAAAGAGAACTGGGATTTTGGTGGGAAAGTTTACAATTTTAATTGCAGTGTACCTCATGGAGAAAGTAATGAGAAAAAAGACTTCAAGAACTTGAAGAAGTGAGCCAGGTGGATATTTGCAGAAAAAGTGTCCCAAACAGCAGAGCAAATAGGGTGAATACTTTAAGGATAATTAGTGTATGGCAATTAAAAAAAAGAAAGATACCAGTGTGATTAGAATAGAATAAGCAAGGAAGATAGAAGTAGACTGTATAGACAGTATTAAAGAAGAAATATGAGGGATTAAAAGTAAGGGAGAATTGATCATATAGGGCCTTGTAAGTCACTTTGATGATTTTGAATCTACTTGTAGTAAAATGGGTAGCCACTGAAAGTCCCTGAGCAGAGGAGTGATGAGACCTAACTACTCTTACAATCTCGCTGAAAGTACACTATAGAAAGCAAAGAAGGGCAGCAGCATAAATCAAGTTAGGAGGCTGATTCAGTAATCCAGATGAGAGATGATGGTGGTGATAGGGTGAAAGTAATTAAAAGCGGTCAGATTCTGGGTATAATTTTGAAGATAGTGCCAACAGGCCCTTCTGGTTAACTGGATGTGAGGTGTGAGAAAAAGGAAGAATAAAAGCTGGCTTTAAAGTTTTTGGCCTAAATGGAAGAATTGGGTTGTGATTTACTTAATGATGGAAGGTTGAAGATAGAGAAAATGAAAGTGTGAAGATCAGGAATTCAGTTTATCAGTTAGATACTCTGGTGAAAATGTTATTTAGGTAGTTGAATATACATATGAGTCGACTTTGGAAGAGATATGTGAGCTGGAGATAATAAATGCAGGCATTATTGGCATATGGATGTTATTTAAAATTGTAAGAGTAGAGGGCTCTGCAACATGAGCTCAGCTCTAGGGAATTCCAATACTAAGCAGTTTGGGAAAGGAATTTTTAAAAAAGCTGGCAAAAGAGACTAAAAAGTAATAAATGAGTAGCTAGAAGTTAAATCATGAGAATGTGGTATCTTGGAAGCCAAGTGAAGAAAAAGTATCAAGGAAGAGGGAGTGATTGACTTTATCAAATACTGCTGGTAGATGAAGTAAGATGAGAGGTGATCACTGAAGTTTCAACAAGCAGTTTTGGTAGAGTAGTGAGGGGTAAAGTCTGGATTGAAGTGTGTTTAAGAGAATTGAAAGGGAAGAATTCAGTTACAAATAAAGACATTTTTTTTTCAGCGAGTTTTGATGCTAAGGGGAGAAAAGAATCTGAACTATAACTGGCAATAAGTGTATGACTAAAAAAGGATTTTATGATATGTATTTTCAGGAAGGTTTTAAAAATAGTATGAAAGAATAATAAAAACATGTTGGCAGGAATTATACATTAAGGAGGAAAAATCTTCTACAGAAAATAGAGATGATTAATTCGTGGAGTCGGTAAGAGGGGGTGAAATCTAGTGCACAAGTGGAGAAAATTGGCTTTAGATAAAAGCCAATTCATCAATTGTGGATAATTCATCAATCATAACATTTGGGACAGCAGAATATAATAATTCGGGTGAAAGATTATGGCTTTTGAAACTTCAAGTCTTCTGGAAGGCTGTGTAAGAAATAGTTTGGAACACAGGGCCTTGCAACCCCTCTCAAATCTTACTATGAAAAAAAAAATTAGGCCAGCAAATCTGCTAACTAGTTGGATTACTTTGAATTTTTGTATTTAACTCAGGGAGCCTCAGTTTCATCCAGAAAATGAAGAGAAGTGTCCCTAAGGCACTTTTTATCTCTAGCAGTTTGTGATGCTATAGTGTGTACTTGTCTAGATTTCATAGCTGAAAAACACTCTATTCTCTCTGGTGCCTTCTTTCATAAGTTGACTTGGTATATGGCCTTGAGCAAGCCACAGTTAAACCAACCATAGTTACTTTTAGAAGGAGGCCTGCATTATGGACAGACACATACACACTTTCCTTCAGTCCTATCTTATGTGAAAAGAGATAAATAGAATAATAACTATCTTCCTCACAGTAATATGGGGTAGATATATAAGAAAGAATTTTAAGAGATTCATGGAATGTATTCAGAGATATTTTATAACACTTTTAAAAACTGGAAATTGTTAATTATATGAAAAGTTTGCAGACTATCTGGTCTTTTATTACTGCACACAGAAGTTTTTGACTTAATTCAGGATTGCTTCTTTCTTCTACTATTTCTTTGTCATTTTTATTTTCATCATGAAATTGGCCTACTTATATTCATGCTTGACTGTTGTCCTAGGAATTTATTCCAAACTTTGTTATTCTTCACAAGAAGTACTTCAGCTTTTCTTTGTTTACTCCTAGATTTCTAATTTTAGATGTGATTCCTGGAGACAACTAATTCTCAAATCTCTGGACAGAGTAGCTCTAAATGACTTTTATCATCTTTTTCATAATTTTTAACTCTCTAATAGAGGTTCTTAGGAGCATCCTCTTTTCTGTTGAAAACAAATTTATTTCTCATCCTAATTTAATTCTCATCAAATTTAATTCTCATCCGAAATTTATGGGAAAATTGTTAGAATGTAATCTTGTCTGTTTTCTTTTAGCCTTTCATTTGAACCCATGTTTGATATGTTGTCATAAAAGGCTATTACTTTTTGGAACTGGAATTGTTTTGCTTCATATATACTACTAAAGATAAGGGAAAAAGAAAGGAAATCTTAGTTAATTGCAGGCAGAGCAAAGGTAGATGCTGGATGTACTTGAAGGGCTTCTCATATCTACTGGTGGGTACTTCTCAAAGTAAATACTGCTGCCCTTGAGATTTCTCACCATTATTATTCTCTCATTATTATTCATTGTTCCCATTAAAATATGACCACTGTGTCTGTTGTCATTGTTATTGTCACGGCACTGTGATTCAGATCTTCTGAAATAACATAAAAATTTGAGCCAATCTAGTGGTCTGAGAAAATGAGGTAGGAGAATTGACACTGATTGAAAGGAATTTTACATGTATTAATTTTGGGAAGAAGTATAGTGTTGTATTTACTCCCTGATCTTTGGAAACCAGTAATAATTTGGCGAGTTTCTAACAGAAGAATTTTATGACTTAAAGCCAGAATAAAAAATAATACTGGAACTCTATTATCCTATAAGAAAAAAGAGTCATATCCATTTACTTACAGTCCTACTCATTCCTAAAATAATATAACAGGATGTTAGATAAATTACTAATTGAGTAGTTCTTTCATAAATTCAAATGTATTTATTGAATACTATTTACTGTTAAAATGAGTGAGGTAGATTTATGTAAACTAGCTTGAGAAAATATACATTTTTATTTTGGTGAAATTTTATTTCAATTTATGCAACACAAAATACTACAATCCTTTTTTTTTAATTTAATTTAATTTAATTTTTTTTCAGTGTTCCAAAATTCATTGTTTATTCACCACAATCCTTTTTTTTTTTTAAAAAAAAAGATGAGATGGGGTGTCTAGGTAGCTCAGTAAGTTAAGCACTTGCCTTCAGCTCAGGGTCCTGGGATCTAGCCCCACATTGGACTCCCTGCTCAGTGGTGGGGGGAGAGTCTGATTCTCCCTCTGCCTGTCACATGTTCTCTCTCTCTCTCTCTCAAATACATAAATAAAATCGTTAAAAAAAAAAAACTAAAACTAAAAATAAAAAAGGATGAGATGTGGGCCCCTAGCTGGCTCAGTTGGTTAAGTTACAGCCTTTGGCTCAGGTCATGATGCCTGAGTCCCAGGATCGAGTCTGGCATCAGGCTCCTGGCTTCACGGGGAGTCTGCTTCTCACTCTGACCTTCTCCCCTCTCACGCTCTCTTTCTCTCTCTCTCTCAATAAGTAAATAAAAAAACAATCTTAAAAAAGAAAGGATGAGATGTGTGTGTATGCATACAAATGTGTATTTATGTACATGAATATGAAAAGAGAATATAAAAATATACCATAAAATATTATATTTTATATAATATATGAATACATAATTGTATTTATATATTTACATAGATATAAATTTATATAAATACATACATAAATTTATTTGTATGTATAATATATATGTTTATCTATATATAATATCTAAAATACTTTCATATAGTATCTATAGTATATGGAATATACAATATATATTAAATGCACTATGTAAATATATATTATATAAATATATACAATACTGTGTACCTATTGTGTTGTACTATGGATATACTAAATATGAAATCTATTATACAAAATATATATAAGTGCTATATTATATACATATACACACATACACACATACATATTAGTAGTAGTATATAAGTACTACAAGGTACTTGATTGTTGAGAATGGCCTTCTCTTGGGAATGGTATTGAAGTTATGATAGGAGAACTTTTAATTTTAAAATATATTTCTAAGCAAGGACACTTGGATGTCTCAGTCAGGTAACCAGCTGCCTTCAGCTTGGGTCATGATCTTAGGATGTTGGGATCAAGCCCCATATGGGGCTCCTTGTTCAGCAGGGAGCCGGCTTCTCCCCTGCCTGCACTCCCTCTTCTTGTGCTTGCTCTCTCCCTCTCTCTCTCTCTGTGTCAAATAAATGAATAAAATTGTAAAAAAATACATTTCTAAGCAATAACTCTAAGAGAAAATGTATGAGACTGCAGTTTATTATTTTACCATTTTCTATATTTTGTACATTTTCTATGATATATACATGTGCTATCTTTGTAGTTAAAAAATGTTATACAGGGGCGCCTGGGTGGCTCAGTGGGTTAAAGCCTCTGCCTTCAGCTCAGATCATGATCCCAGGATCCTGGGATCGAGTCCCACGTCGGGCTCTCTGCTCAGCAGGGAGCCTGCTTCCTCCTCTCTCTCTGCCTGCCTCTCTGCCTACTTGTGATCTCTGTCAAATAAATAAATAAAATCTTTAAAAAAATGTTATACAAAACTGATGAATCGAATACTACATCGAAAACTATGTTGTATTATATGTTGGCTAACTGAACATACTAAAAACTGTAAGCTTCCCCCACTCCAAAACAAACAAGAAACAAAAAACTTCATGATTGCTCACATTATAGGAATCATATGTGATATAATATTTAAAAAATAAAGTTTTATTTATCTAAAAATAATAAGCTAAGCCAAATAAATTTATTGAGAAACTACTTTCATCTTAGGCACCCAGGTTGCAGTGGAAAAAGAAAAACACAAAAATGAATAGATATGGCACTGCCATGAAGAAATTTACTGTAAACCAACATTGACAGTGGGAGGGAGTGATTCCAAGCCTCAAAAGCAGGAATGGGAAGTTGGAAGCATCACTATTTTGAAGGACTTAGGGCAAGTATGGAGACAAAGACATCTTTGTTTGGGGAGAAGTACACAAACACTTTATACAATCAATTCTATATCAATAAAATATCAAAGCTGAGGATAATTATGGTAAATTATAAATGAACATTTTCTAAAGAAAACTAGAATATTTATAAATTAAGTATGCATTCTGCTTTGATATAAATCTGGATCTTAAACTGGTGGGCTTGGATAGAACTGCAGGGTCCAAGAGACTGAAATTGTATGCAAAATATTGTTTTAAATGGTGAGAAGGTAGCCAGTTTTCATCATATTCTCAGAGATCCCTAGAGCAATGTTTATCACCATGTAGACTACTGGCGATCTGCAACTGTATCCGTTATACTCACAGACTTTCTCCAACTGAATTAGAGTTTCTGGAGATGAGATTTGGGGTTATGCATTACCAATAAGCTGAAATATCACTGATTCAGGGGCACCTGGGTGGCTCAGTGGGTTAAGCCTCTGCCTTCAGCTCAGGTTATGGTCTTAGGGTCCTGGGATCGAGCCCCACATTGGGCTCTCTGCTCTGCTTTCCCCTCTCTCTCTGCCTGCCTCTCTGCCTGCTTGTCATCTCTTTCTCTCTCAAATAAATGAAATATCACTGATTCAGAAGAATTATGGATTCCACTTTTTCTAGGCCTTCCTTTGAAGGTTCTGTGGTTTTAAGTAGGCCTCAAACCAGGATTGGAAAGAAAATGACACAAAAATTAATCCCTGGTAAACACTATTTTAACATGGGCCAAATAGTTACGTAGAGTCTTTTGGCGCAAATTCTAACCCTATGTTACAATTAACCAAAGCAGATTGATAGAATGAGTAGGAAGCTGGCTCTTCTTGGGAATAAAACTATGGAAATCCTGAGAAATTTAACAAATATAGGGTACAAAAAGCATAGGAATTTTATATGTCATAAAGTTAGAAAGTGTGATGTATGACTAATTTCACCTTTTCAGTAGTTTAGGAATATTTACTACAGTAACTTGCTCCTTCCTATGTTCTACCCATCTGTGATGTTATTTTAACCTAAAATTTTGAGAAGTTACCAGCTCTGGACCAAGCCAAGTACTAGACTCTTGATGCATTTTCTCTTTTTGCCTCCCTTTTGCAATTAGAACCATTCCTGAAACATTTCACATGCAACAATGTTATATTAAGGACAGTTGTACTTCATTTGTGTTAATGATTCCCATATTAAGGGTCTCTGCTCTCAAAGCTGCTTGATTTTGTTGTTAGGATGGGGATGGAAGAGAGACAAGAAAGAGAGAAAACAACAACTTCGAGGTGCAGAAAATGATTCCATTTTCAAGTTATATCTTAGCAGTAAAATACATATCTTTGCATGATATATTTTGAATGCTATAAGGTTGACATATGATTCCCATGGATGAGGTAGGTCAGGATTTTGAAGTCTAACTCTTTGCTTCAAGTATAAGTTACTTTCAGTAGATGACATATTTAACCTTGTGTTGCAATGAATCTTGTAAGAAATACCTAAGTGGTCTGAGACTTAACTTGGCAATGCTCAAGTTCTTACAACAACATGTTTAACTCCTGGCAATGCTGAATCTTCCTTGTATTTGTTTGTTTGTTTATGTATTTATTTATTTTTATATGCCTAAGTATTTATCATGGTGTCATAGTGCTGAGGTGAGGAAAATGTTACACTTGGTCATACTAGAACCATAAGTATCTCTGATGAATTTATTATTTTTTTCATTGTCCTACAGTTGGCCAAGAGACGTGGATTCTTTTTTTTTAAGATTTTATTTATTTATTTGACAGAGAGAGAGATCACAAGTAGGCAGAGAGGCAGGCAGAGAGAGAGGAGGAAGCAGGCTCCCCACTGAGCAGAAAGCCTGATGCAGGGCTCAATCCCAGGACGCTGAGATCATGACCTGAGCCAAAGGCAGAGGCCTAACCCACTGAGCCACCCAAGTGCCCCTAAAGACGTGGATTCTGATCCAACTTGTTAAACAGTTGATGACTCCTTTGAGAGATTTTTCCACTCCATTTGCCTCCTTATTAAACAAGCTCCAATTTACATCTTTGCTACTTTACTTGGAATTGTAACTGTTTGGATCATGTTTTTTTCTATGTATTGTTCTTCCTATCTTAGATAATTTTCAAAAAACCAAAAATTTAGTATCAGGTGCTAGGAATGGGAGATGCATATACTCTTGCTGAAGATTATAGTGAAAAAGGAGGCTCCAATAGGTGCTAAAGTGCTTCTTAATCTAGTCTTGTGAGTCTATTTCATTTAAACTTTTCTTCCTTTTTGGATCCTTAAGCTGCTATGTTAAACAAAAACAATGCTGTCTACTTTGCATTTCGCAAGTGAGTTTAGGTATTATACATTCTTCTAAATCCGCTACTATCCTATTCGATGATATTTTAAGATATTTTAATTCTAAAGCTGGGAGAAATGAAGAAGTTTAGTATCACCAAAGGTAAAATGATGAGCCAGGATTTAGGGAGACAAACTAACAGTAGAAGTCATCTAGTATTAAAGATGAGTAGATTCACACTCCTGTATCCTACTTTCTCCCTCTACCCTCCCCATTCTGGTTAGTTACAAAATTAATATTATAATCTCAAAGCTGTTGAACTTGCATTTTATTCTATAACCATGATTAAAATGTGAGCATTATATGTAATAAATATTGTGTCTCATAAAAGATGAACATATTCCTTTATGTGTATATTTTCAAGTACTGTAGCATCCTCAAACATTACAGAAACAAATTTATAATTTTATAATGGCAATCACTAGACAAATAGGATTTGATGTACAGAAACTCACTTTACAGGCAACTTCTTAGTGTTATCACATTTGTGAAGAAAACATTCATCTAATTTGTTAAACACAATATCTGGATACCCAAAAACCCTGTATTTGTGTTTGGAATTTTCTCTAATATTTTGATTATATATTTTTAATGGGGAAGTCAGAACATGGGCTTTTTAAAAAGCCCTTGTAATTGAAAAATGCATTTTTTACCATATATATAGTGAGGAGAAATTCTGGAAAAGCATATGAACTCAAGCAAAATCAGTTCCTGATGGGAAAAATGGGTGCCTGAAGAGTCAAATACAGTGGGCTTAAAATTGGTTATTTGGGATACAAAATGTAGTGTCAGCTGAGTCATCACTTCTTTAAGCTGTAATGGAATCCTCCAATAATTTTCACTAATGTTGGAATGGACCTTTTAAACCACTAAATGTTTTGTCATTATTAACCCAACTTTTTACCACCATGAAACTGTAATTAAGTTAGTGGTGTATTCCCATTTTACAGAAAGAGGGAAAGAGAGAAAATACATGGCCATATAGAGTGGCTGAATAATTTGAAAGAGCATAAAAGGTCATTAATAGAATTGAAAAGACTAATGAACAATGTTAAAAGACCTCCATTTAGTGGTTCATTCAAACTCCCATGATATTCAGACACTTGGGAAGCTTTGTAAATCAGGTTTTTGGGATTGTATATGCTTTTCAGGGATATTATAGTGGACAGAGATTTAGGAACAGATCTTAAGCTTAGGTAGAAATGGGCTTACTTACATGCCACTACATCCCCTTGGAATAATGCCACATGGTAATAATACTGTCTCACTCTTGGATAGTATGGAACAGTTTACATCATGCTTTTATACCTATTATTTCATCCTCACAATGAAGAAAGTACTTTAATTCTCCTTAATATGGTCAAAAATCTCAAATAAAAAGTACTGCATATACAAACAATGGGGCACCTGACTGGTTCAATCAGGGGAACATACTATCCTTGATCTTGGGGTCCTGAGTTCAAGCCCCAGGTTGGCATAGAGCTAACTTAAAAAAAAACTGTATATACACACAAAATAATTTAGAAAAAAACAAAAAATCGTTGAATCATTATGTTGAAAACAATCTGTTAATTACTGGACTCAGATCAGTTTGTTTTGTTTTGTTTTTAGGTTTTATTTACTTAAGATAGAGCATGAGAGAGAGAGAGAGGGAGAAAGCATGAGCACAAGCAGGTGAGAGGAACAGAGGGAGAGGGAAAAGCAGGCTCTCCACTGAGTAGGGAGCCAGATGCGGGGCTTCATATCAGGACCCTGGGATCATGACCTGAGTTGAAGACAGTCGCTTAACCAATTGAGCCATCTAGGCACCCTCAAATCAATTTTTGATGCAACATGATTATAACAAATTAAACTGATTTGTAAGTATAGATATAACTTGAGAAACATTTCTCTCTATATAGGTTGCATAACTCTACATGTAGAATAGTCATAAGAGCTCAAATCTGGAGTGTACCAAATATTACTCAATACTAATATTTCCTTGTGGAGGGCTTATATCAAACTGTATAGATTTTGTTCGTTATGCTAGATACTCAGTCTATATTCTTTACAGGATACTAAATCTGTATACTAATTTAGCAAAATTAACCAAACCATAATTGCATCTTGAGACAGGTGGATTTTCCCAGTTATCCCTTCATAAAAGAACTGCAGGGTATTACAGGGTTTAGCAAATTCATAATGCATGACACATATCAAGTAAAGATATGTATGAAAAGGAGACCTTGGTAGAGGGCTGAAAGAGAAAATAAACAGCTAATTTGTTTCATTATTGTAATGGCAGGCAAGATCAGAACAACTCTTTCATTTTCTTTATTTTCTTATTTATTTATATTTTCTTATTTAATAGTTCAACTAGAAGGAAGATGCACCAGGTAGATTAATACTAACTGGCTGGCAGATATGAATAACTCTTTCTTTTCTTATGACATTAATTGGAACCAGGATATATCTTCAGGACCCAAGGACAGCACTTGGGGTTGGCAGATGTTTTGGTTAGGGATAAGGTGTCTCTGATATCCCCATGCTCTGGCAATAATGGGCCCACCTTCTTTTTGGTAGTAAATAATAGAATAATAACAAACACTTACATAGCTTGTACTAAAGGCCAGATACTATTTTAAGCACACTGTGTATATTTTCTCATTGAATGTTTACAAGTCATGGAGGCAGGTACCTTTATTTATTCACCTTTTAGGCATAAAGAAACTGTGGCATAGAAAATAACCTTAAGTAACCTTAAGGTTGACCCCATACCACAATGTGGATCTTCAGTGAGTTGTGCTGGACCATGTGGTAAACTCTTTTTTTCATAGACTAGAGCTAAGCTGATACCTAGGTACAAGCCAAAAATCCTCCTCTTTTGTCTTATCCACTTAAGGCCAATACCAGAGCCTTAGATATTAATACTAGAATGACAGGGACAGGCTGATTGAGAGCATGAGAACAGTAGGAAACATAAACTGATGAAAGGAATAACAGAAAAAGAAAGCTTGCCCCAATTCTTAGAAACATTTCAAGAAAGATCTTATTTTCAGGCTTAAATAAGGATACCACTTCTAGCCATCTCAGCCAAGCAAAATAAAAATAAAAGAGCAAGAGAAAGACACAGAAAGAGACAGAGACAGAGAGAACATCTCAGTGCCACAATATCTGCTTCCATGTACTTCAGGCTTCTCAGGACATCTTCCCTTCAAATTATTAACATAGTTTCGATGTTTCTGACTTAATTAAGTGGAGGAAAGGGTCAAAATAAACAGCAAAGGACAGATCAAAAAGAAAAAGAGAAATGACTTTTCCAGACTAGTAGACCCAAAGACATTGGAAAAGAAAAAAATGTCAAGGCCAAGTAGCCATAGCTGGGTGTGTTTGCAGATGCATACTCATGGCTGATGGTATATCCTCATGGTACTGTCATTTATGACTACTTAAAATTCCAGAACCTAGTGAACATCAGAAAGAGATCCCATGATCATGAATGACAGGGATTTTATTCAGACAAGATCTTCCAGACATGGAAAATTCAAGACCACAGCCACGTGATGACTTGCCCTAGGTAATGTCAGTAAGTTTGGCAATACTGTGGCCCAACAGCAGCATCCCAGTCTGTAATTGTCTGCAACTATTGTTAACATCACATACAATTCGCCCTTTTCATATCTACCTACCCACACACTCATTTTTTGATATAAAATTTTCCATTTAATTCACAAGTCAGTTATTAAATCCCTACTGCATGCCTACTATTCTGGTAAGTGTTAGGTTCAGAGATTTCACTCAATAACATGAACGTGTTGGGAAATGGTGTGGTAGTTCTTGGTTCCTGGCCTGAACTGATCAGAAAGGTTGTCTATATTGAAAACCAAAACCAAAACCAAAACCAAAACTGCAATTCCAGTTCAAGATCATATTGGTAAACTTCCAAGGTTTACTGAACTTAAGCTTTTATTATTCCAGGTTCATTTTATTCAAGTTGATTGTGATTGCTGGAAGCAACTTGCTCTACTCCAAACAGAATGTCTCTGGGCATTAAGGCGGTATTTTCACAAAGCATTATCAAATTCCAAAGGGATCCTGTGGACCAATGCTGCAGTGATTCCATTAGTATCTTCTTTGTGCACAGCCCCAGGGTGTTTTATACTTTTATAAGATACATGGAGAGTTGCAACGTAGAACACATGCCATGGCTTGGAGAATGAAATGACTTAAAGGGCTTTTTTGAAGTATCTCCCTCCAGTGACCTGAAAAACCCTGGTCTGTTTATATTTGGATCTTGGTATAAAAATTTTAGATCTGGTTTGACCTATGGGTATTATTTGTGACTTTGGCTTCTCCTGGGGTGAGGATGGAGGTGACACTGTGATAAAACAATAAAAAAACTAAAAAACAAAACAAAACAAAACTAAACTAAAACAAACAATAGCAGTCCACTTAAATACTGTATTAGTCATCTAAAGGTAGGTAATTACTGCCTTTCAAAATTACACTAGTGAGTCATAAGTACTGGTGATTACCTAATAATTTGTCTTCAACAAAACTATGAAAAATAAATGTACACACATATACACATCCACTGTATTTTTAAAGGAACACATAGACTTGAGATAGTTATTTCCAGTCTGTTGAAAAGTGACTCAGTGGTTAACAATGAAAATTGTCAGTGTATTACTCCTGTCTTATTTACGGTAAAAATATCACTTTAATCATTTTCAAGAAAATGTGACCTTTTTTGTACTTCCAGTCATTTAATGTGACTGAGAAATATAGTTTGTACTAAATTTTGCATAATGAACAAGGCAACTTCATAGAAAATTAAGCATTATGATCTCAAATCCCCCTTAATCCATAATTCCTTCAGAAATATCTATTATATTAACATACATGACAAAAAACTTTAGGGTTAGTGGTTTTTTTTTTTTAATTTATTTGACAGAGAGAGAGAGAGACCACAAGTAGGTAGAGAGGCAGGCAGAGAGAGGGGGGGAAGCAGGCTCCCTGCTGAGCAGAGAGCTGATGCAGGGCTTCATCCCAGGACTCTGGGATCATGACCTGAGCCAAAGGTAGAGGTTTAACCCACTGAGTTACCCAGGCACCCCGGACTTAGTGTTTTTGATGAAAAGATATGTCTCATTTTTCTAATGAGGATTTGCTGATTATGACTAACCAAAAAGAGGCAAGGGCATTTCATATAGATGACAGCTCTAACACATACATGGGTAAATATGGTCCTGGTCATTAAGGAGTACCTTATAATAACAGAGTTAATAGGAGTCAAGGTTAATGGGTAATCAGAAATTCTACTCTTATTAAGTAGTTTGAAGTTCATTGTTATATCAGGTATTCTTTGGTTTCTCATTTTAGGAATGTGGTCAAGCAGAGTCCAAACTAGTCACATGCCAAATATCCAGGACTCAAATATCAGTGTGCCACTAATCATCATTTAAAAACGAAAATTAAAACAATTATGTCCAGTGACAAAGCAGCAAGACATATTTAGGGAATGTTCATTTTGTTTCTCAAAGACATTGGCCATCATTAAAATAAGTAAGATAAAAAATAATACCTTAATGTTAGAAGTTGAAGTTAGGGATAAATGGGAGTAGAACAAAGTCAGATTATCTATAGCCAAGTGCAGAGTCAAAATATCTTAATATCTTTTTATTATTATTCTAGATGTTTAGATATTTTGTCCCTCTATACTTGATTACTAATAATCCAATTTTTCTCTACTTCCATTCATGCCTAACTTTAACAAACAAACAAAAACAAAAAACAGACTCTTAAATACAGAGAAGAAACATGTGGTTGCCAGAGGGAAAGTAGGCAGGGAATGGGTAAAATAAATAAAGAGGATTAAGGGGTAAAAACTTCCAGTTATGGAAAAAATAAGTCACCGAGATGAAGGGTACAGCATAGGGAGCATAGGGAATATGGTCAATAATACTATAATAACATTGTTTGATGACAGATGGTGACTAAACTTATAATGGTGAGGATTGAGTAAAGTATAGAATTATTGACTCTATGTTGTATATCTGACATTAATATAACATTGTATGTTAATTATACTTCAGTAAAAAATCAATACACTTAACATTAAAAAATTACTTCCTGGGCTACACATTAGAATCATCAGATTCTATACCAAGTTAATTAAATGAAGATTTTTTTGAAAGTTAAGGGGGCATTATACTTAAGACCAGGCATTAGTTTTTTTTAAATTACTTATTATTGAAATATGATGGTGATGGTTTTGATTGCAGACCATAATGTTTATGCATGCGAAATGGCAAAGGAAGAAGGAAGAAGGGATATTTCATGTGTGTAAGAGACAGGGGAGGGATGTTGAATGAATCCAAGGGTACCCTATCAGGTTCATCTTCATGTGAATTGGAGACAGAAGGCTTTTATTTGTTACATTGGGGCTTTACCTCAAAATGCTACTCCATGCAAAAGGACTATTAAATTCTTGAACAGATGTTTCAAATTGCTGTGTATTAGAAAGTCCTCTTCAGTCAGAGCTCTGTAGGATTCTTTCCTGAAAAAAAAAAAAAAAAAAAAAAAACCTTGTACTATTATAAAAATAGCAAATAATCACCACCAGAACATGTGAACATCTAGTTTTCTCAAAGTCCAGAAACACATCTATTTTAAAGTCACTGATCACTAATTTTTTAATGATTTAAGAAATAATTGTTATAAAAATAAAGGGAAAAAAAGACATGCTCTGCAAAAAGTAAAAGCAAACCCATTTTTAAGAAGGTATCTAAATTTAATAGAAAACATACTTCTGAAAAATGACAGTCCCTGGCATTCATTCTCCCTTGCTCTGCAACTTTAGGTGAATTACTTAAACTACTCTCTGAAAGAAAGGGAGAGAAAAGACATTTTGGGTCAGGTCATAAATGTTCAAACAATATTTTATAGAAATTATTTATAACTCTTTTCTCTGGGGACAGAACTAAAACATGCATTATTGGCTAGACATTTTCTGTCCCTTCTTTGTTCTATATATTTATTTTTTGAGGAACGTGATTTGGCCATCAGTCAGTGTCTTTTTGAGCTATGTGTCTATACAGCTCAAAAGTAGTCTATCAGTTCCAAAGCTGTGACTTCATGTACACCATATTCTTGTTAGTTAAGTCCTGAGATTCTGCTCACTGTGTCAGGGTTCATATGCATGCATTGTATCAGTTTGACCAAAGGAGAGGAGAAGGATGGTCTCTGAGGATAAAATTTGACAATAAATAATTTTTCCAGTAAGTAAACAGTCAGCAGCTATGGTTCCAATCCACTGAAATATGTTCTTTATGTCCCTCCACTAAACATTTATCAGATGTAAATGAGATAATGCCTGTGAATTGTCTAGATCAATACCTAGCATATAGTAGGTAACATGTGTTAGACCCTCTGTGGTACCTGGGTGGGCCCCTGATAAGCATCCAACTCTTGATTTCATGATCTCAGGGTCCTGGGATCCAGCCCCCTACTGGGTTCATGTTCAGTGGGGGTTCTTCTTGAGGAGTCTCTCTCTCCCTCTGCCTCTCCCCCTGACAAATAAATAAATCTTTAAAAAGTTTTAGGGTCTTAGACCCTATTCATTGTATTTGAGAACAAAACCTATCCCTACTTCTAACTGCCAGTGCAATTTTGGGGGAAATTACTTATTTTAGCTTATTTTTTTTAACCTGTAAAATAAGCATATACTAATTATTATTTACAACATTTTTATAAAATTAGACTAAAAAAAATTTTGGCTTAAGTTCAGAGTATAATACCTAACTCATAGTAGGAATATAATGAATTCTAACAGTCAACATCATCAACTTATTTTTTTCAAATTAGTGAAACTAAAATTTGAAGAATTGTATTCTTTTGGGATTTATGCCAATGACTTATGATCACAGATTATGTAATTTTTTCAAATGATTTATACACAACTAATAATCATTTTCATAAAATATATACACCTATAGTATTTTTGGATTAAGGTTCCAGCTGTTATTTTCAGTGTGATGCTTTTTTGCAGTTCTGCCTCTTTCATGGGCATTCCTCCTGATATCTTAGCCAGAAAGCAGTAGAAATGGAAAAATCATTTGAGCATGAAACAATTAGAAAAGGGGTGCCTGGGTGGCTCCGTCAGTTAAGCATCTGCCTTTGGCTCAGGTCATGATCCCAGGGTCTTGAGATCAAGCACCGTGTTGGGTTTTCTGCTTCAGCAGTGAGTCTGCTTCTCCTTTTGCTTCTGTGCTCCCTCTCCCTCTGTGCTCTCTTTCTCCCTCCCTTAAATAAAATCTTAAAAAAGAAATAGTCACCATACAATATCTTCTTTTGAACAATTAATTTTATATGTGTGCATTTGTGTGTCCTTAAAACCTTCTTTTGTCTGGAATGTTTACAGTTGATTTATTTCTGCTCACTTTAGGGGAACAGCCCATCATATCTTTCTGACTTCAATATATGAGTCTATGTCCAACCCAGAGGAGATATGTAACCATGAGTATTATTTTAACACTAAAATTGACTAAGCTCTAGGTTAATTATAGCGTTAATCTTATCTGCCTTTTCAGTTTCAGGAGGAGGTGTAGTATAGTGAGTGGTAGGCTTTAATGTCAGATTGCCCCAGTGAAGAATTTCAGATCTTTATTTGCTACCTGGATGGTCAAAGGCAAGTAATTTAACCTCCAATTGCCACTGTTGCCACAAATGTAAAATGGTTGTGACAATAGTAGTTACTACATAGAACTGTTGTGAGGATTAAATGAATGGTTACATGTGTAGGGTTTAATTTATGGCAAGTACTTAATACATTTCAGTAATGATGACCATGACAATAATCAAACAATTGAAATGGTTTAAGAGAAGTAAAGGTTTTCTTTGGCACACTGAGTTTTTCTAATTCTATAGAGGCAATCAAGGCTTCTTTTCTCTAAATCTTTTTGGTTTGGTATTTGACACTTTTATTTTAGGACAATACTCTGTCTTTCATTTTCCCTAAAATGATTGCCTTTTTCATTCAGGGCTCTATTTCCTTGACAATCAGTGCATTCCAGACTAGTACTACCTGTGTGATAGAGCATTGTGACAAATTTCAGTACTTTGTTGTCAATGCGAATTGCTGTCTGGTTCATGAGAATATGACCTTTGTTGGCTTTTCTCCTTTCCTACCACTCATGAGAATATATAAAATATGACAGAGGCTCTCTTACCACAAAGTTAACTTTTTAAAAAATGTAATTAGCACATTTGAAAATCTCATTGAGCTAGTCCTTTCATACAGAAACTACTTGTGTGGCAGAAGTAAGGCAACACATCTAGTTCAGAGAAAAAGCTGTGGGCCTTCCTCCTTACTCCCGCAGGCAACTTTCACTGTAATGCACTTACTACAGGTCCTTAGCAAAGTCTAGAAACTTTCGTAGTCTTTGGAGTCAGATGCATCTGGGTTTGAATGTTTACTCTGTCACTTAGCTGGATGACCTTATGGTAGTTGTAGTGTAGGTTTAACCTCCTTAAACTTGAGTTTCCTTATCTTTACACAGGGAAGTAATGGGATAATCTATGTAATATATTTAGAACATCTGCTACATAATAAGTACTCAGTAAATGGTTGTTATTATTTTTATTATAATCTTCATGTGCTTGACTTTCTGGATTGTTGTCTCTATTTCAGACACTATTTAACAAAGAATACTTAGAGATCCATTGCTTTTCTCTATTTAATGACATTTAATTACTTTTTCTTTTTTTCCCTCTGACATGGCCAGTGAGATGCCCTACCCCCATTCTGTGGTGTTTCCTCATTGTGTAGTTTAGTTACAAAAAATGGGGAAAAGTCTTCCACAGTTCCTGGCATGTACATATACCAGCGTTGCAAAATAATATCTTATTTATTGTTATAACTACTATTATCAGTATTATTATTTTATGAACAAAATTATATTAAGTCATTATGTAGAAGATCTAGAATGTTAGTTATTTTAGGGTAATAGCACATCCATTGTTTCCTTTATCTGTCCTTCAACAAAGACCACATCTATTGCTCAATGTAGGGGCCCAAAGCTTTATTGTGATTCTGTGAGGTCAAAGTAAAGTATGTTCTGCAATATTGGTCCAAAGAGACTTAGAACAGATTTTTTTTAATACCTTTAGCTCACCGACTTTCATGCTGAAAATGTAGGCAGCTGAACATCAGCTGAATAAACTGAACAGCCTACTATTAGTCTCTCAGGAGTTTGAAGAAGTGCTCCTTCTTGAAGTGTTCCTTACCACTTGAACGTCTTTCCAATCTAAATAAAAAGGACATACTAATCATGAATAAATGACATAAGTATTTATCAGCAAGACCATTAATATGATGTTACAGATACAAGTTAGCTATGCTTTTTGCATTGATTAATTTTTCTTTGGATTTTTTAATTAATAAATTACAGCAGTGAATTGAATTAATTATCTGTATGGCTCATATGTACCCATGTTTGGACTCTTCCACCAGGAGCCATCTTGCTTGCAACATCTTCACTGCCTTGAAAGAATCTTCCAAAATGGCAAATATCTTTTAAAGACTGTTGTAAGTACCTCCCAAAAGGCCTAGGGCCTTTACCCTTAACTTAAACAGTAGCAAGCTATATCTGAAGGATCCTGCCTCTTCTGCTGGCTATGAACACTCACCTGAAAAACCCTGCCTAACTCCACACAACAGGAAGTATAAAATAGGACAGAAAGGAAATTGCCACAGTTCTAGTTTCAGAATCTATCCTGGGCTTCTGCTCTTGTCAATTCTCCGGACTATGCATCTTAATTTGTCACACTATAACTGACTTGCTGCTTTTAATATCTTATTTTTGCAGACATCTACTATCACTCGCATGGTAAAGAAGGTCCTACACCAAAGAAAATGGTCCATGCCTTAGGATATCACAAAATGTCATTGTGTCATTTATAAACCAAATGAAATCAGCCATACGAAAGGTTTTACAAGCAGAGGCAAAAATCTACCCTTATTAAAAGTTGATATGTGGATTTTCCTTTTCACTTGAGGCAAAAATCTACCCTTATTAAAAGTTGATATGTGGATTTTCCTTTTCACTTGAAGTTTATACATGGCTCTCTCCATCTCCTATCTAGTAATTATTCAAAGGCAGGATGAATTCGTATTGTATCTCGAAAAAAAATTTTTATATTTAGGCCTGAATACACTTCTATTACCCTGAGTGGATCTCCAAAGTCCTAACAATTGGGAAGACTGAGGTCTATAAGACTGATCCTGAGAAACTCAGATATAGGTCTCTACCCCTGCATCTTTTAAGCCTACCATAATAACTGGAGTGCCAAAAGAATGCTTGGAGAGCTCCACCTTTCCCATAGACTATAAATATAGGGCAATAAGGAGAAAGAAATAGTAAAGAATGCAAAAGTCATTAGACACTAAAAGACCAATGTGTGAGGATCATAATTCAGCTTCATAGTCATTTGTTGGCTTGTGCTATTTTTCTTAACTCATCTGTCCTTCCATATTCTAAAACTTACATGCTTACACCTATTATTAAACTCTTGTGCCTCAGATAACATCCTTGGACTCAACCTGTTGTCTGAATAGACCTGTGTATTTAATCTAAATCTTTGGGCTTTCTGCTCAGTTGGGTTCCCTGGGCAATAAGATCTATACCACTGTTGTTCACACAATTTCAAGTTTTCACCAGAAATAGAAATATTTGCAGCCATCAGAAAGAATGAATACCCAGTTTTTGTATCAACATAGATGGGACTGGAGGAGATTATCCTGAGTGAAAGAAGTCAAGCAGAGAAAGTCAATTATCATATGGTTTCACTTACTTGTGGAGCATAAGGAATAACATGGAGGTCATTAGGAGAAGGAAAGGATAAGTGAATTGGGGTAAATCGGAGGGTGAGATGAAGCATGATAAACTGTGGACTCTGAGAAACAAACTGAGGGTTTTGAAGGGGAGGGGGCCGGGCAGATGAGTGAACCTGGTGGTGGGTATTAAGGAGGATATGTGTTGCATGGAGCACTGGGTGTGGTGCATAAATGATGAGTCTTGGAACACTGAAAAAATAAAATAAATTATAAATAATAAATAAAATACTGAAGCTGGGGAAAAAAGAAATATTAATATTTGTTATCTATTTACCAAAAATATTATATAAAAATGACATGATAATGTACCTTGCATTTGTTAATGACTTAAGGAATAAGGCTAACATTATTTCTAGTATCAGTTAATAATCAGTTAAAAATTTCTGATTTCAGTATGGAAAGTATGTTCCTGACAGTTTTTCTTTTTTTTTTTTCTTTTAGCCAGAGACCTTTGTTAAGTGTATGAAATGCAAATGTGGTGACTTGATTTTAAATTTAAATTTAATGGTGTAAATAACAATTTCCAAGGACACAAAACAATTATGGTAGATTTTAAAATTCAATACATTTTCTCAACATTTATGCAACTATCATTCCTGTTGTAGGAACCATGCTTTATTTATCTTTCTGTCTCCCATAGCACACAAAAGATACTCAATAGATTTTTAAAAACTAGTCCAAACAATGGAACCAAAAGAATCATATTTTCACTTGGAAGATTTATTGTGGGATATTTCATAAGATATTTAAATGCATATAGGTGAAGATAATGTTCATCAAAGTGAATAACAGGCTTTGAAAATGTAGTTGCCATTCTATTTTCAAGCAAGGATGCTTTCTTTCTAATAGAAAAACGATTCTAAAATTATAATGGAAGTCAATAAGCAAATATAATTCCATATATACATTGTAACATTATTTATAATAGCCAGGATATGGATGCAATCTAAATGTTCATCCACAGATGAATGGATAAAGAAGATGAAGTACATATATAATGGAATATTACTCAGCCATAAAACAGAATGAAATATTGTCATTTGCAACAACACGGTGGAGCTACTGAGTATTATGTTAAGTGAAGTAAGTCAGTCAGAGAAAGACACATACCATATGATTTCACTTATATGTGGAATTTAAGAAACAAAACAAAGAAAAGAAGAGAAAAAAAAGAGAGGGAGAGGGGCGCCTGGGTAGCATAGTTGGTTAAGCATCTGACTCTTGGTTTGGGTGAGCTACGGTCATGAGGTCATGATTTCAGGGTGGTGAGATTGAGCCCCACACCAGGCTCAAAGCTCAGAATGGAGTCTGCTTGGGATTCTCTCTCCCTCTCCCTCTTACCACCCCCCCCTTGCACATACCCCCCTAAAATAAGTAAATGAATCTTTTAAAAAAGAGAGGGAGGTAAGTGAACCAAGAAACAGACTCTTAAATATACAGAACAAACTTATGTTTACCAGAAGATAGGTGGCCGGAGAGATGGGTGAAATAAGTGATGAAGATTAAAAAAAAAAAGAAGAAGAAATAGGTGATGGTGATTAAAGAGTATATTTGTGATGAGTACCAGGTGTTGTACAGAAGTGTGCAATCATTATATTGTACACCATAAATGAATACTGCATTGCATGTTAACAAACTGGAATTTAAATTAAAAACTAATTTTTTGGATATTTCATGCTTGATTTTATTTGAAACTCTCTTCAATTGCCTAAAAGTATAACTCACAAGTACTAAGTGCCTTATTCAAATGCATAAAACAACTTTTAGATTCAGATCTAGGAAGTTACATTTTTGGTCCAAGGTGTGTTGTACTTTTACTTCATTGGGTAAGAAAAAATCTAGACAGTGTACTCATCTCCCTTTCATATAAAAATAAGGCTTCATCTTAATTAGCATTTTCATTTCTTCCCTTATTCAGAAATAGATTTTATGGTCCTCACAACAGTCAGATAGGCTAAGAGTTTATATTATGGAAACAATCCTGCTGTTTCATTAGCTTAAAATATCAAGGTTTATTTCTGACATTTCAAGGTTACTAGAGTCTCTACATAGCATTGCCAGTCACTGTGGAAGAGCAAAAGAGATAAACTGCACACTGGCTTCTAAAATTTCCATTTGAAAATGACACAAGTTACTTTTGCTCATATGTCAATGACTGAAAAAATTCATATAGTCACATATAATTTTAAGGAGACAAGGTAGTACAATTCTACCATTTGTCCACAGAGAAACCCATAAATTGTTGATGAAAAACACTAATGGCTAAGAAAATTCTCCATTAGGATGATTTATCAAGTAATTTCCATTAAGTGATTTTAGTTTTCATTCCTACATCCTCCCACTCCCATAGGGCAATCAGCCATCTGCTTAGCAAGTGATAACACGAAGTCCTCAATTTTAAAAATTAGGAGCTTAATTAGATTGCTAACCCACTGGGTAGGGATTGTTTCAAACTGCTTCAGAATCTATACAGTACTTCAAAAATAGTTTCCAGTGCTATTGTTATTCACCAAATTCTTAATTTTATATCCTAGGTATGTAGTTGATGGTCTATGTACCTCAATTCTTATTTGAGGGCTCCTAGGTGAACTCTTTGTATCTACAGGAAAATGCTCCAGAGATTGGTTATCTTGAGTAAAATAGACAAACCTCAAATATCTCTCACTACTGGGTGTATGTATACATGTATTTAACACCATTTTATGGAACATATTTCTTGATAGAATTTTGTCAGCTTTGAATTCCTCTGAGCAGCAAACTCTCCTCAAAAGAACTAACAAGTATTTATTAGAATAACTCCTTGTTATAAATAAGTTCAATCACCAATTTAAAACTGTAATAAACCTTGACACCACCAAATATAAGCTGCAAACACTCCTTTATTATATAATCCCAGTCCAAGAAAAATTACCAGGACAATGAGAATTATCATGTGACCATATTTTTACACTTCAATTTCTGAATGAGATGATCAACATCTTACATTATTAAACTTTTAGACATAGATGAAGGATCTTCCTTTCTAATTTCTCCAGCAATTGTATTTCTCTAAAATCATAAGGAAAAGATTTAGTTCAAAAATTTTAAATATGGTATTTGGTTGCTGGCCTCTCTGTAATGAAGATGGCAAAGAAGTAGGAGTTTGAAACTTTACTGGTTCTTTATTAGTAAAATTCTACAAATTTCTTTGCATATCTGAGCCTTCTGTATGTTTCCCTGTACTTGGTCAAATGCAAGCTTTGTTGAATTTATATTTTTCCCATGAACATCTCTGCTTAAACAGCCATTGTCAAAAATTATTAAAAACTTTTCTAATGCATCAGCTTAAAGGAGAGGCACTAGTTTTTCCAGTATTGTGGCTAGATTCCCATCACTGCTTCTCTGATCTTGAGATACAGGTATGATGAACAGGGTGAGCATATGAATGCTGGTCTGTTTTCTAATTTCTATTGTATTAGAAGGAAGAATAATCCTTCAGAGACCATTTAGCTAAAGAAAAGCTTAACTGAGATCATCCAAGCACCACAAAGCTGCCATCCTCTTTGCATAAAGGGTCAGCATTATTAGCCCCTGTTAATGGAAAACTTAATGTGAGCTATAGTAACTGTTTCCTGAAGGTGTTACCACGGATACAGATATCAACATATCTTCCAGAAGTTATACAGTGAAAGAAAAACGGAAAGAATATAGTTTCCATCACTGAATCTTGCAAAGAAGAAAAATATAAAGATCTCCTGACCACATCATCATATGTGTTTCAAAGTTTGTGTAACATTTTCTTTTTTTTTTTTTTAAATCTTTTTTTTTTTTTAATATTTTGTTTATTTATTTGACAAAGAGAGAGAGATCACAAGTAGGCAGAGAGGCAAGCAGAGAGAGAGGAAGAAGCAGGCTCTCTGTGGAGCAGAAAGCCCGATGCGGGGCTTGATCCCAGGACCCTGAGATCATGACCTGAGCCGAAGGCAGAGGCTTTAACCCACTGAGCCACCCAGGTGCCCCTGTGTAACATTTTCTATTATTATTTATTGAGTGATTGATCAATGTCTATTGTACTAAACACTTTTCAGACATGATCTCACTTAATCTTCATAGCAATCCTTTCAAATATATACCATTATTATTTTAACTGTTTTGGATAAAGAAATTGAAATTCAGGGAAACGAATTACTTATCCAAGATTATGCTGCCAGTAAGTGGCCTAAGTGGGAAATAACGCTGATCTGTTTCATCTCAAAGTTGTACTCTACACCCTTCTAATATATAGCTGACGATTTATAATATGGAGTAAAGCGTAAGCTCTGGTTGGAAGTAAGAACTCTAATAGAACAGTGCCTGACACATAGTATGTATTTAAAAACTATTTATCAAATTAATTAATGGTGAGGTTCATTTTTCTAAGTATGCTAGGTAGAATTTTAAGATGGCCCCAAGATTGCCCCTCCCTCAACATGTACACACCCTGTAGAGTCCCTGAGACTAAGAATATTATGGGTCTTAATTCAATGATTAGGTTATGCTATATGCCATATTTGACCCTGAGATAGGGAATTACCTGAGTAAGTGTGGCCTATTCATATGAATCCTTTAAAAGCAGAGAACTTTCTCTGGTTAGTTGTAGAAAAGGATGTTAGAGATGTAAAGTATAGGAAGAATTTGACATGTTGTTGCTAGCTTGAATATGGAGGGGGGCATATTATGAAGAATGTGTGTGGCCTTTAGTAGCTGAGAATAGACCTCAGCCTATAGCTGGTAAGGAAATAGGAACCTTGGATCTATAATCACAAAGAATTGAATTCTGCAAACAACAAAGAAGAGAATTTTTTCACAGAATCTCCAGATAAGAATTCAGCTCAGTCATCACCTAAATTTCAGTCTTATGGGACTCTGAGCAGAGAATCCAGGCAGTTGATGGTTGATTTCCGACCTACAGAATGATAAGCTAATAAATCAGTGTTGTTTTGCACAGTTAAATATATGGTAATTTGTTACACAGCAATAAAAAATACAGTTATATATTAAATCAACTATACTGGGGCGCCTGGGTGGCTCAGTTGGTTAAGCGACTGCCTTCAGCTCAGGTCATGATCCTGGAGTCACGGGATTGAGTCCCGCATCAGGCTCCCAGCTCCACGGGGAGTCTGCTTCTCCCTCTGACCTTCTCCTCGTTCATGCTCAATCTCTCTCTCTCAAATAAATAAATAAATAAAATATTAAATAAATAAATAAATAAATCAACTATACTAATGTAGTTCTTATTTTAGTATGAGTTTTGTTTTTTTAGGATTGTCAGTTGGCTTTTTTATGAAATGGTTGAACCAGTACTTTAAAATTTCATGCAGAGGGAGTATCACAGTCTATAGAGATTTCATTGCCAATATTTATTTACACATTTTTGAAAATAGTCCAGTACTTTAAAGATCAATAACAAATTGAAAAAAATCACATGTACGTTTTTTTTTTTACTTTAAACTCACCAAATTTCACTAACCAGTATATTTCCTCTGTTCTCTCTTTTATAGTCAACATACTGTGATTCATTGCAATTAATCATTCTGGTCTAGAGTTTTTTAAGTAGACCTTTCAAAAGTACTCACTATGTCCAACTCCAACGTTATTAACTCTATCTTTGGTAGCTATGATTACAATATATGAAATATAGCTTAAGCACTACCTAGAAATATAGTTCTATACAAGAATTCAACCTGAATGACAATTTTTACCATGTTTTAGGAGTTATGTAACAAGTGATATATAATATCAAATTGAAGGATTTGAGTTCTTTCCTGGTGTAATTTAAAAATACTTTTCTAGCTTGTAGTAAAGGGGCATGGTGGTGATTTTAATAATGATAGAAAGCAACAAATGTATCAGAAAATGATGAGGAAGTTGGTAAAACCGATGCAGATTTTGGATTATGCTTTAACATGATCTGATCTAAAGCTTGGATTGCAGAAATGTCATTCCAAGTTATAGTGTCAGAGGTTGAGCAAATACAACTTTGTTTTTATTCTGATGGGAATTTCCTAAGGCTGAGAGCTAGGAAGAAAATCCTCTTTTAACTTGCAAACTGAGCAAATTTGATCTGGAAATCATGAAAAGAGAATAAATATGAAGCTCCAGGGTGTCATTTTTATAAGATATTTTTATGCCCGTAAATACTCTGAGTGTAAATGCTGGCAGTTTTATTGAATACCATACCTGCAGTTTGGTTTAAATGCTACTTACAGCTCTATCAACTCCCAGTGGATTTCTCCCACAAGCATCAGTACCACTTAAAGCCTGGGATAGGTTACTGTTATAATATGATTACTTCATTAAAGATCTTGACTCCAAATAGGAAGTAAATGCAATTGAAATAATACAATAGCATGAATTGACTTGTTTCACAATCCAGATGATGTTAGGAAAATAAGAAAATGAATATTTTCATTGTTCTTTAGTTATAATCAAAGATTTTATTATCTTTCCATCTGGGAAATTCAGCATTTTTTAATCATTGTGTACTGTATTAGTATTTCCTACATTTAAGCTGAACCAGACTATAGTACAGTTGGGTCATATGATCTATATTTTGCAGGCTAAAGGGCACCACATGATTTCATCCAGATAAATTATTCAAAAAACAGTTCGGGACTCTGAGAATTCTCAGTTTCTACTTCTCCTTTACTGACCTATGTCTTCTGAACTGTATTACTTAAAACTTCAAAATAAGAAGAAGCCTTAATTTTCTGTGGGAACATTTTCCTACTTACATAGTCACCCAGAAAAGACTAGATAATAACTATCTTGTGAATTTACAGGCAAAAGTTAGGCAGTATCTTTGATAAAGAGTTTCCATATGCTACAGTCATGAAAGCAGAAAAAGGAAAGGCAGGTATATGTAGAGAGGAGGCAACATATTGCTGCAAACTGATAATTTTTTGTTTATTACATTAAATTATTTTCTTAGGCAGTTGTAATCTGAAGTTAATAAAATTATTTATCGTTCTAAATTATATAAATGAACAGGCAAATCCAACTAGGAAGGCTCAAAAGAGGTATTTGAGAGTAGTCCTTTAATAGATTTACAGAAGATGATTGAAAGACAACAAGGCAGACTGTCTTAAACCCTATTCATTGTTTAAAATGAGAGAAGTATCTGGATTGCCTTTGTCCTGCTCTTCTTAAGCTTATTTTCCCTTCACCTGAGACATTAAATATCCTCTGGAAATAGGGATTAATCAACTATAGCTTATGAACAAAATTTGGTCTATCACCTCTCTTTTTGAACAATTTTTTTTTAAGAACAGAGTTAAAACGTTGTTTTAGTCAATGACAGTTTTTGTACCACAATGGCAGAATTGAACAGCTGTAATTATGTATGGTCCTCAAGTCTGAATATTGCTTTCTGACTCTACTGAAAAAGTTTGATCCCTGTTTTAAGTTTTAGTCTTTCAACATAGGGGGAAGGGAAACAAAAATGAGAGGGAATCAAACCATAAGAGACTCCTAACTATAGAAAGCAAACTGAAGGTTGATGGAATGACGTGGACAGACATAGACTTAATGGGTGATGAACACTGGGTGTTATATGTAAGTAATGAGTCACTAAATTCTACTCTTGGAACCAATATTGCACTATATGTTAACTAACCAGAATTTAAATATTGGAAACAAACAACCAAAATGTTAGCTCTTCCCTTACTTTCACCTCAATTGGTTTCTCTAGGAACAATTCTATCCAGAAAATAATGTAATATAAGTCACTATTATTTAGTACACTGAGACTTAATGTCAGCTTACCCATACTGCAGGTGACTAATTTCTTAAGTATATAATTCAGTTTTATATTTGTGCTTGAGTCATTTGGCTTTGTAGCTTGCCTCATAGTCCGGAATCTAGGTTTCACTTTTGTTTTGGTTTGCATTTCTCTGCCCCAAATTCCATCACTGAATCCCAGCACAGAAACTGTAGCTCTACTACTCACAGGATAACTTCCATCCTGCCTCTTGTTCACCTAGATTTTGAGTGACACTACCCCACAGCTATTACACATCCATAAGTTGAGGCATAAGACCATCTGTATGCTTGTTTGCATTTCAAAGTACAGTCATCATTCACTTTGAATGCTGTGCATTGAGTGATAAATTGGGCTCTCAGAACTATTGACTGAGTTGGTCCAAATGAGTGTTTCTCATCCAGGTGTAAATTTCTAGTTTCAGGCCCCTTTCTTCCAAGTTTTCTTCATCCTATGACAGACAAGTAGAAGAAAAATATTATATATGTTGAGTTAGCAATTTCACTGGGTGGAAAAGAAAGATGGTTTTATCACAAGCACAGACTTATTCAAATAATATGTATAGAGAGAACAAAATAATTTCAGGCCTTCTGAAGTGAGTGGAATAGAATCTTATCTCATTTTTAAAATTATTTTAACATTAACACTATGTATCCAGTGTGACAAGAAATTATTTACATTAAGGGGAGAAATAAACAATTGGAAGCCATTTTGAACCTTGGGCCTCCAAGGGGAAAATGTAGTTTTAGGTTACAGAGAGTGAGTGGTCTCTAGTGGTGTGAATGGACTTGGTAAAAGAGATTGGATTGGAGAGCACAAGGTTTATTTCAATTGTGCCAATTCAGCAGAAAATCTTACCAAATTCAAGGAAGAACGTTACCCCAAGCTGATTAAAATGATTATGCCTGCCAATTCTTGTTGAGGTATAAGCATGCCCAATTGACTAGTCAAAATCCCCAGTGTGCATGAGTATGTATAAATCCCATACTATATATTGCAAGAGATAAGATTCTCCTTGAGTGTCAATAGTGGTTTAAGCTTTTTTTAAATTATTTGTTTGTTTTAAACAGGGAATCTCATTTCATGGGGTGGTTGATGAACTTTTTCAACTGGAAGTAACTATCTTTTTACTTTAACCTTCTAGAACAGCATAACATCATTGTAGAGAAATTAAATGGATTCCCAGTATTAATAGCACCTTTTGATTTAGAGGCATTCTTATAGGAAATTTAGATTTTTTTTTAATTATAGAGAGAGGGAGACAGAGAGACAGAGATAGAGAGACAGAGAGAGGAAAAAGAAACATTCCCATTGTCACCTGAAGTTCGGTGTTTTCACCAGGAATGCCTGGAGTATGTGGGAATATCTGACATACTCCATTAATTTAGCTCATCATGAATTATTGCATTATATTTTCAGAGTCATTCTCTATAAATGAATATTAAATGAAGTCCACCTTGGTATTGATTGATGGGGAAAATATTCATAATTATGGTATCAGACTGTGAAGTCCAGTATTGTAAACAGCTTCCTTTACTCAAACTTAATATGAAATATGTAGCACAGGAAACTGCAAATCTTGATAACATATCTCTTGCAAAGTTGAGGTAAAAATGGGCTCTGCAGGAGTTGGCTAGAAGAGCCCAAATAAGCAGGCTTTGAAGCCTCTTCTGTAAGTAGTCCCTCATGTTAATTCAGATATCATTCTCAAACCTAAAAAAAATCATCCAGTATACAGCCTGATCTTCCAAGTAATCCTCAGCAAGAAACCCTGGAGTAAATAGTTTAGAAAATAAGAGGAAGACCTTGGCAGAGGTAATTGGGGAAAAAAAGGTAAGATACACAAATACAAAAGAGGTATGTACAAAAATTTTTCTGTTGACTGCTTATAGAAAACATATCTTTGGTTAATCACTTCAAATTTTATATGCCTGAAAATGAAATTGGCATGTTTTTCAAAACTACCTACCATTTCATTATGTTTATATAAATGATACAACAAATCTAAAAAAACCAGAGTCACTTTGAAAGTTCTCATCTTTTTCATCTTTTCAACCTAATATTACAATAAATTTTGTTGATTCTCTTGCTAAAGGTCTATTTGTCCTGCCACTATATTTTCCTGGTGGTAATTCTGGACTTACTATTCATTACCTTTAACCTGGATTTCTACAATAGTTTCTTTTTCCAAATTCAAACTCCAGAAGTTGCTGTCTGCCTTCCAATCTTTTCTATATGTTCACTGCCAGAACTATCTTGCTAGAAAACACAGCCATGAATTATGTTGCTTTCATGCTTAAGAATCTACAATGACTTCCTAGTGTGTACAATATCAAGTTTAATTTCCATTCTTCATACTATAACAGATTTTATCTATCCAGGTCCCTTTTTCCTCTATAGCACAAGCCATTAACTCAAGCCAGGCCAACATTTGTACCATTGCACTGTGTGTGATGTATTAATTCCTCTTACCAAAAACAGTAACATTTAAACATTTAAGCTTATGCTAATCATGAAACTAAGTTTTTTTCTTGAATTTTCTCTAATGTTCACAAAATATATTCAAATAGAAAGTGTCAACTTTGTGTTAATAGCTGAAGAACCTAACTATCAGATAATTAATTTGCCCAGGGTTAACATGCTAGTAGCAGAGTGAAGATTAAAATCCACTTTGGGAGAAGAGGAGTTAAGATGGCAGAGTAGTAAGGGGATCCTATGCTTGCCTCATCCCATAAACATAGCCAGATAAATATCAAATCATTTTTCACACACAAGAAATCAATCTGAGGACCGAGAGAACAAACTGCACATCTAGAGGACAAAACAAACAAACAAACAAACAAAAAAACACACTGTGAAAGGTAGGAGATGTGGAGACATGAATTGAGTAAGAAATGAATCACAGGTATTGTAGAAGAGAGGATTTCTTGACCACAGAGGAGAAAGAGATGGAGCAAGAGGAAGAGTAGTGCATAAGGGATTGCCCAAGAAAAACACTTCCCCAAAACCACCAACTGGAAAAAAAAAATAGGGACTTATTATCAGAAGTTTCACAAGCAGCAGAACTCAAAGTCTGAAGTTTTAAAAATCCAGGCCATCACCAGGATGGAGCCTAGTGGGTATAGAAGTGCTCCTATGGAGAAGTAAGGCAGAGGCCCAGAAGCAGTGTGGTCTGAGGATCTCCTGGGTCATACTAGGAGAGACAGTTGCCCTTCTTGGAGGGCATTTGGGAGAGTTGACACTGATTCTCATGGGGCAAAAGAACTGGCAGACTCCCATGCACTGCCGTGTTCATTAACACGGGATAAGAGACACCCACTGAAGGCAGCTAAGCTGGTTGCTAGATTTTTGCTGCACTTTACCATAATTCCAAGTCCCTGCATGTTTGTGCGACTACCTTCTAGGGCAAACCGATACCAAACACAGCATGGTAAAACCGTCCCCTAGAGGATCAGTATGGGTTTGTGCCATGCTTGGTCCCTAAAACTTAGTTTTGAAACCCAGATGGTATACCTGAGATAAAACACAGGAGTACTATTGCCACCAGGTGGGCAGATGGCTAAGACACAGAAAAGGTTAAGGCTGAGATCTGAGGGATGCCTGGGACACACAAGAGGAGAATGCTTGCTCTTATGTGAGGGCCTCCTGAACAGCTGTGGGCATGAACTCCCCTCTCTGGGGGCAAGAGAGTGGGCTAATGCCATTTTCTCAGACCCAACAGCATGAATGGACTTCAGAGAGCAGTACAACACCCACAGTGGAGGCTTGAGATGCTTAGACTAAGCCCCACCCTCTGAGCTCTGCAGGTATTTTTTTTCTTTGTTTTGTTTTGTTTTTTACTAGGGCAAGTGTGGGTGAGTGTTAGAACAGAAGTGAGCCCTTCCTCAGAAAACCAGCAAAAACCTATTGCACACAACAAGTCTACTGAGCATACAGTACTACAAAGCTCCAACTTTAGTGAAAACAAGATCTAGTATCTTTTAACAAGCACACAAAAACATTCCTACTTAAAACTTGCAAAACACTGGACAAGGATCAAACACTCCTCACTACAGACAAGCAAAAACTCTGTAGAGGGGTGGCCTGAGGGAAAGGACAGCCAAACCACAATAGCAGAGTACATAGAGCATACATCAGAAACACTTCCTGAAGTACCAGGCCTGGGGCAGGATATGAAGTCTTCTTAATATAGTCATTACTTTTAGGAACAGGAAACATAACAGACTTTCCTAACACACAGAAGAAGACAGAGACCTGGACAAACCTCCAAGACAAAGAATTTCATCCCAAAAGAAAGAGCAAGAAAAGGTCACAGCCAGGGATGTATCCAAAACACATACAAGTAATATCCCTGAACCAGAATTTAAAACAATAAAAAAGATACTAGCTGGGCTTGAGGAAAGCATAGAGGACACCAGGTAGTCCCTTACAATAGAGATAAAAGACCTAAAAACCAGTCAGGCTAAAATAAAAAATGCTATCACGAAGATGCAAAACCAACTGGATGTTAGGTCCACAAGGATGGAAGAAGCAGAGAAACAAATAAGTGAAATGGAAGATAAAACTACAGAAAATAATGAAGCTGAAAAGAAGAGGGAAAGAAAAAAAAGTATTGGATCATGAAGTTACACTTAAAGGAACTCAGCACCTCCATAAAGAAAAATAATATTGGTATCATAGGAGTCCCAGAAGAAGAAGAGAGTGAAAAGAGGGCAGAAGGTTCATTTGAGTAAATTATAGTTGAAAACTTCCCCAATCTGGAGATGTTAAAAGACATTTAAATCTAAGATACCTGGGTGGCTCATTGGGTTAAAGCCTCTGACTTAGGCTCAGGTCATGATCTCAGGGTCCTGGGATAGAGCCCCACATCAGGCTTTCTGCTCAGCAGGGAGCCTGCTTCCTCCTCTCTCTCTCTCTCTCTGCCTGCCTCTCTGCCTACTTGTGATCTCTGTCAAATAAATAAATAAAATCTTAAAAAAAAGACATTTAAATCCAAGAGGCACAGACAACTCCCACCAAAAAGTGACAAAGACAGGCCAACACAAAGACATATTGTAGTAAAATTTGAAAAATACAGAGATGGGGGGAAAGTCCCGAAAACAGCAAGGGAATAGAAATCCCTAACCTACAAGGATAAACAAATCAGGTTAGCAGCAAATCTACCCACAGAAATATGACAGACCAGAAGAGAGTGGCATGATACAGTGTGCTAAATGGGAAAATTATGTAGCCAAGAATATTCTATCTAGTAAAGTGGCCATTCAGAAAGAAAGACAGATAAAGAGTTCCCCAGACAAATAAAATAAATGGTTTGTCACCACTAAATCAGCCCTGTAAGAAATTTCAAAGGGGACTCTTTGAGTGGGAAATGAAGACCAAAAGTGGCAAAGACAAGAAAGGAACAGAGAAAATCTCCAGAAACAATGACTTTATGGTAATATAATGGCACTAAATTCATATCTTTCAAAAATTACTCAGAATGCAAATGGACTAAATATTCTAATCAAAAGAGATAGGGTATCAGAGAAGGGGGGACCCTTCTCTGATACCCTCTGTCCTTTAGATCCAAGGACACCTACAGACTGAAAGCGAGGAGATGGAGAGCTGTTTATCATGCTAATATATCAAAAGAAAGATAGCACATCCATATTTATATGAGACAAACTAGATTTAAACCAAAGACTGTAACAAGAGATGAAGTAGAACACTATATCATAATATAGGGGTCTATCCAAGAAGAAGATCTAACAATTGTCAATATTTATGTACCCAACTTGGAAGCACACAATATTATAAAACAGTTAATAACAAACATAATGGAACATATTGCTAATAACACAATAAAAGTAGGGGATTTTATTTTTTTTTAAGATTTTATTTATTTATTTATTTGACAGAGATCACAAGTAGGCAGAGAAGCAGGCAGAGAGAGAGGAGGAAGCAGGCTCCCTGCTGAGCAGAGAGCCCAACACAGGGCTCGATCCCAGGACCCTGGAATCATGACCTGAGCCGAAGGCAGAGGCTTTAACCCACTGAGCCACCCAGGCGCCCCAAAATAGGGGACTTTAATACCCCATGAACATCAATGGACAGATCAGCAGAAAATCAACAAGGAAACAATGGTTTTTAATGATGCATTGGACTAGATGGACTTCACAGATATATTCAGAACATTTCAGCCTAAAGCAACAGAATATACATTCTTCTTGAGGGCACATGGAACATTCTCCAGAATAGATCACATACTGGATTACAAACCAGGCCTCAATAAGAACAAAAAGATTGAGATCATACCATGCATAATTTCTGACCACAATACTATGAAACTTGAAGTAAACCACAGGGAAAAATTGGAAAGACCACAAATAAGTGGAAGTTAAAGAACATCCTACTAAAGAATTAAAGAGGCTATCCAGAATATTAAAGATGAAATAAAAAGTACATGGAAGCAAATTAAAATGAAACCCAACAGTCCAAACCATGTGGATGCTGCAAAAGTGGTCATAAGAGGAAAGTGTATAGCAGCACAGTCCTACTTAAAGAAGCAAAAAAAGAAAAAGAAAAAAAAAGAAGAAGAAGAAAAGTCTCAAATACACAATCTAACCTTATACATAAAGGAACTAGAAAAGAAAAAGCAACTAAAGCCCAAAGTCAGCAAAAGAAGGGAATTAAAAAAAAAAATACCACACAAAACTGTAGAACAAATCAATGAAATCAGGAGCTGATTCTTTGAAAGAGTTAACAAAATTGATAAATATCTAATCATACTTTTCAAAAAGAAAATAGGGCCCAAATAAATACAATTATGAATGAAACATGGAGAGATCACAACCAACACCACAAAATACAAGCAATTATAAGAATATTATGAAAAATTATATGCCAGAAAATTGAGCAATCTGTAAGAAATGGACAAATTCCTAGACACACGTGAACTATCAAAACTGAAACAGGAAGAAATAGAAAATTTGAACAAACTGATAACAAGCAAAGAATAGAATCAATAATAAAAATCTCCCAACAAACAAAAGTCCAGGGACAGATGGTTTTCCAGGTGATTTCTACCAATCATTTAAAGAACAGTTAATATCTCTTCCTTTCAAAGTTTTCCAAAAAATTGAAATGGAAAGAAAATGTCCAAACTCATTTTACGAGTACAGCATACCTTGATTCCAAAGCCAGAAAAAGACCCCAATAAAAAAGGAGAATTATAGGCCAATATCCCTGATGAATATGGATGCAAAAATTCTCAATAAGATACTACTAAAACAAATTCAACAGTATATTAAAAGAATTATTCACCACAACCATATGGGATTCATTCTTGTACTATAAGGATGTTTTAATATTTGCAAATTAATAAACATGATAAACATCAATAATAAAAAATAGGATAAGAACTGTATGATGCTCTCAGTAGAAAAAACATTTGTCAAAGTACAGCATCCGTTCTTGACAAAAACCCTCAACAAAGCAGGGTTAGAAGGAACATACCTAAACATCATAAAGGACATATAGAAAAAATCCAAAACAAATATCATCCTCAATGGGGATAAGTGAGAGCTTTTACTCTATGGTCCTACTCTATATTCTTACCGATAACAAGACAGTGTCTACTCTCAACACTCTTATTAAAAATAGTATTGGAAGTCCTAGCCTCAGCAATCAGATAACAAAAAGATAGAAAAGACATCCAAATCAATAAGGAAAAAGTAAAACTTTCACTATTTGCAGACAACATGATACCCTATGCAGAAAACCTGAAATACCACCAAAGAATTGCTAGAACTGATAATTGAATTCAGTAAAGTTGCAGGATACAAAAGGAATATACAGAAATCTGTTTATTTCTATATACCTATAATGAAGCAGCAGAAAGAGAAATCAAGAAATCAATCCCACTTATAATTGCACCAAGTACCATAATATTCCTAGGAATAAACCTAACCAAAGAGGTGAAAGATCTGTACTCTGAAAATGATAGAGCACTAAAGAAAAACATTGAAGATGACACAAAGAAATGTTAAAAATATTCCATGTTCATGAATTGAAAGAACAAATATTGCTGAAATGTGTATACTACCCAAAGCAATCTAACATTTCATGCAATCCCTATCAAAACATTAGTAACATTTTTCTCAGAGCTAGGAAAAAACAAACAAACAAAACAACAACAACAAAAAACCATTCCTAATATTTGTATGGAGCCACAGAAGACTGAAAATAATCAAAGAATTCTTGAAAAAGAAAAGCAAAGCTAGAGGCATCACAATTCTGGTCTTCAAGTTATATTATAAAGCCGTAGTGATCAAAACCATATAGTACTGGCAAAAAAAAAAAAAAAGATACTTAGATCAATGGAACAGAATAGAAAACACAGAAATAAGCCCACAACTATATGGCCAATTAATCTTTCACAAACCAGGAAAGAATATCCAGTAGGAAGAAGACTGTCTCTTCAACAAATGGTTTTGGGAAAACTGGACAGCAACATGCAGAAGAATGAAACTGGACCACTTTCTTACACCATACACAAAAATAAATTCAAAATGGATGAAAGATCTAAATATGAGACAGGATACCATCAAAATTGTACAGAAGAACACAGGTAGCAACCTCTTTGACTTTGGCTGCAGCAACTTCTGGCTAGACTTGTCACCAAAGGCAAAGGAAACAAAAGCAAAAATGAACTATTGGGGTTTCATCAAGATAAAAAGCTTCTACACAACAAAGGAAATAGTCAAAAAACTAAAAGGCAACTTATGGAATGGGAGAAGATTCTTGCAAATGACATATCTTATAAAGGGTTAGTATACAAAATCTAGGAAGGACTTATTAAACTAAAATTTAAAAAATTCAGTTAAGAAATGGGCAGAAGACTTGAATAAACATTTTTCCTAAGACATCCAGATGGCTAACAAACACATGAAAATATGCTCAACATCACTCAGGGAAATACAAATCAAAAACATGATGAGATAGCACCTTACACCTGTCAGAATGGCTGAAGTTTACAATACAGGAAACAACAGATGTTGGCAAGAATGAAGGAAAAAGGAGAACCCTCTTACTCTTTTGGTGCGAGTACAAATGGGTGCAGCCATTATGGAAAACAGTATGGAAGATCCTCAAAAATTTAAATGTGGAGCTACTCTACAATCCAGCAATTGCAGTAGTAAGTATTTACCCAAAGGATGCAAAAATACGGATTCAAAGGGATACATGCACTCCAATGTTTATAGCATCATTTTCTACTATAGCCATTTCATGGATAGAATCTAAATGTCCATTGACACATAAGTGCATAAGGAAATTGTGGTACATGTGCAGAATAGAATATTACTTGGCCATCAAAAGGAATGAAAGTTTGCCATTTGTAATGACATGGTTGGAGCCTGAGTGTATTGTGCTAAGCAAATCAAGTCAGTCAGAGAAAGACAAATACCATATGATTTCACTCATATGTGGAATCTAAAAAAATGAAATATGAACATAGGGGATGGAATAAAAAGAGAGGGAAGCGAAGCATAAGAGACTCTTAATTTTAGAGAAAAAGCTGAGGGTTGCTGGAGGGGGGATGATGGGGTAATTGGGTAATGGGTATTAAGGAGGGCACTTGTGGTGATGAGCAGTCAGCATTATGTGTAAGTGATGAATCACTAAACTCTGCTCCTGAAACCAAGTACCCTATATGTTAACTAACTAGAATTTAAATAAAAACTTGACTTAAGGGGCGCCTGGGTGGCTCAGTGGGTTAAGCCTCTGCCTTCGGCTCAGGCCATGATCTCAGGGTCCTGGGATTGAGCCCCGCATCCGGCTCTCTCCTTGGCGGGGAGCCTGCTCCCTGCCCCCTCTCTCTGCCTGCCTATCTGCCTACTTGTGATCTCTCTCTCTCGCTCTCTCAAAATAAATAAATAAATAAAATCTTTAAAAAAAAAAAAACTTGATTTAAAAAAAAAAAAAACACTTTGGTATGAGCCCAAAGCCTTTCTTTTCTGTAACACCAAATCCTGTGAGTATGTGCTTAATTTCTGCCAGTAACATTATAACCTTTCTTACTGGTCTTTTTTTCTGCAAAAATTGTTATTTGCTGTTACTACCCACCTTTCGTCACTAGCATCAAGGGAAGCGACTAACCTGATCTTTATTTTTTTAGCTTTATATATATGAAATAGTAATTATATTTGCTCATGCCTGATTTCTTTTATGCAATATTATGTTTGTAAGATTCAACCTATTTTTGTATGCAGTTGTAATTTTTTTCATTCTCCTTGCTTTATATAGCATTTCATTTAATGAACATACCACTATGTACCTATTATTTGCTTATTATAAATAATATTGATAAAGACAAAAGTTTGAGAGCTACTGGAACTGTCCACTGTCTCTTGTGGGAAGGTAAGTTGAAACAATTTGGAAAACAGTTTGGCAGTTTATTCTAAAGTGAACATATACACATTTTCAGACAGCAATTCCACTACCAAATATATACCCAGCAGATAAATTATGTATTTCCAGTAAATGACAGGAATAAGAAAGTTCACAGAAGCATAAGTTGATATCTTTTTTCCAACTTAACTATTCTTCAGCATATATATTGGTCTTAACTTCTGGTTTTAATCTGAATTTATCTTCATGTAAAATGAAGTTTAGCACCTATCACCAGCTTAAATATCATTTTTGTTAGTTTTTTTTTAGTCTTTTGCCTATTTTTAAGAAGTACTGTCTCTCTTTTCTTATTTATTTCCAATGTTTTAAAAAAATATATTATGGATATCAATCTTTTTAGGGGGGACTTATATATTTTAGGAATACCTTCTTCTACTTTATGGGTTATCTTTTAACTTTTTCATTGGTATCTTTTGATGCACAGTAGTCCTAAATCATAATATAATTCAATTTATCATTTTTTTTCTTTATGATTGGTAATTTTAGTTTTCTGTATGAAAATATGTGCTTACTCCAAAGTTACGAAGATGTTCTTATATAATTCCTATAAAAGTTCTATCTTTTAACATGTCATATTTAAATATACTGTTTATCTGGTCTTTTTATTTTTATAATGATATATAGGAGAAAAATTCATTTTTCCACATTGGATAGCAAATTACCCCAGTATAATTTACTGAAAAAAACAGGCTTTCCACAGGGTTATGATGTAGTTTCAACTTCATCATATACCAGGTAATTTACACAGGTTTTGTTTGTTCCTGGAACTTCCTATATAGTCCATTAGTCTACTTGCCTTTTTTTGTGTCAGTATCACATTTTCTTAATTTCTGAAAGCATTCATGTCTCTGGGATTATAAGTAATCCAGCTTTGTTTTTCTTCCAGATTGCTTTGACTATTCTCTTCCATTTGCATTTCTGTATAAATTTTTAAATCAGCTCATCATACTCAATAAAAAGCCGCTTGGGGTTTTGGAGAACTGATCTCTTAATATGGAGCTTTCTGATTCATACTCATGAACTTACTCAGGTTTTTATCAGTTTTCCTCAGTGATATTTTATACTTTTCTGTATACCGGGCTAACATACCTTTCTGTAAAAACCTTCCCTAGGTACTTAGTATTTTAATATTATTTTAAATAGAATAATATTTAAAGTGTAATTTCCTAATTTTGTTGTCCATATATGGAAAACATGATATTTTATATTGGTTTTGTATACACTGTCTGTATGCACTTACATGCACTTGTACGTATTGTTAAATTTATTTATTAATTCTAAGAGCTTCTAAATGTCTTTTATGTGTGTGTGTGTGTGTGTGTGTGTGTGTATTTTATTTTATTTTATTTTATAAACATATAATGTATTATTAGCCCCAGGGGTACAGGTCTGTGAATTGCCAGGTTTACACACTTCACAGCACTCACCATAGCAATGCCCTCCCCAATGTCCATAACTCCACCACCATCTCCTATCCCCCTTCCCCCGGCCACCTTCAGTTTGTTTCGTGACATTAAGAGTCTCTTATGGTTTGTCTCCCTCCCGATCCCATCTTGTTTCATTTAGATTTTATATGTACCCTGACAATTTCTATGTGAATGATTGTTCTATTAATTTTCCAATGTCTTGTGGCATTGACTAGAACATCCATTAAATAATAAATAGAAATTATAATGGTAGACATCCTTAATTAGTAGAAAACTCCGGGGTAGTGTTCCATATTTTGCCACTCAAATTAATTTTTTCTATATATTTTAGTGGACATTGTCTATCACATTAACTAAACTCCCTTCTTTGGTTAGGTTTATTCCTAAGTATCTTACAGTTTTTGGTACAATTGTAAAAGGGATAGATTCCTTTTCTGCTTCCTCCTTATTGGTGTGTAGAAATGCAACAGATTTCTGTATGTTGATTCTATATCCTGTGACTTTGCTGAACTTGTGTATCAGTTCTAGCATTTTTTTGTGGAATAAACATAACCAAAGAAATAAAAGATTTGTACTCTGAAAACTATAGAACACTCATGAAAGAAATTGAAGAGGACACAAAGAAAAGGAAAAATATTCCACGCACACAGATTGGAAGAACAAATATTGTTAAAATGTCTATAGCACCTAAAGTAATCTACACATGTAATGCAATTGCTATCAAAATACCACCAGCGTTTTTCACAGAGCCAGAACAAACAATCCTAAAATCTATATGGAACCACAAAACACCTCCGATATTCAAAGCCATCTTGAAAAAGAAAAACAAAGTGGGAGGCATCACCATTCCAGCCCTCAAGCTATATTAGAGATCTGTAGTCATCAAGACAGTAGAGTACTTACATAAAAACAGACACATAGATCAATGAAACAGAACAGAAAATTCAGAAACGGACCTAAAACTACATGGTCAACTTTGACAAAACAAGAAATAATATCCAGGGGGAAAAAAGCCAATTTCTTCAACAGATGGTGTTGGGAAAACTGGACAGCAGCATGAAAAGGATGAAACTGGACCACTTTCTTACACCATACACAAAAATAAATTAAAAATGGATGAAAGACCTAAATGTGAGATAGGTAACCATCAAAATCCTATAGGAGAACATAGGCCACAACCTCTTTGACATTGGACATAGAAACTTCTTACTAGACATGCCACCAGAGGCAAGGGAAACAAAAGCAACAATGAATACTTGGATCTCACCAAGATAAACAAACAAACAAACAAACAAACCAAAAAGCAAAAACCTCTACACAGTGAAGGAAATAGTCAACAAAGCTAAAAGGAAGCCTATGGAATGGGATAAGATAATTGTAATTGGCATATCTAATAAAGGGTTAGTATCCAAATTATATAAACAATTTACCAAACTCAACACCCAATAAACATATAATCCAGCTAAGAAACGGGCAGAAAATATGAAGAGACATTTTTCTAAAGAAGACATCCAGATGGCCAACAGATACATGAAAGGATGCTCAGTATCACTCATCTTTAGGGAAATATGAATCAATACTATAGTGATATATCACCTCACACCTGTCAGGATAGCTAAAATTAAAACACAGGAAAAAACAAATGTTAGTGAGAATGCAGATAAAGGGGAACCTGGAAATCCAAACTGTACTTTCCTGTTGGTGGAAATGAAAACTGATGCAGATACTCAGGAAAACAGTATGGAGGTTCCTCAGAATATTAAAAATAGAACTATTCTATGACCCGGCAATTACACTAGTAGGTATTTATCCAAAGGATGCAAAAATACTGTTTTAAAAGGGATTCATGCACCCCAATGATTATAGTAGCATTATCTAAAATGGCCAAATTATGGAAAGAGCCCAAATGTCCCTGGACTAATGAATGGATTAAGAAGAAGTGGTATGTATATTATGGAATATTACTCAGCCATCAAAAAGAATGAAATCTTGGCATTTACAATGACGTAGATGGAGCTAGAAAGTATTATGCTAAGTGAGATAAGTCAGAGAAAGATAAAGACCATATGATTTCACTCATATGTGGAATTTATAAAACAAAATAAGTGATCATAAGGGAGGGCGGAAAGAGACAGGAATACCAAAAAACATACTCTTAAGTACAGGAAACTTGAAACAGGTCATTTTGTCCTTCCAAATCTTGTTTTTGTTATATGATTTATTTGTAACTTCTTTTACAAGTCCAATTACACATTGTTATCACTGTGTTTTAAATAGATTTCCATTTATTTACAATCTTTTCTAGTGTTCTTCCTTCCTTTTTATGGTACCTAGTTCTATTAGGATTGTTTTTCTTCATACTGGATATATTTTTTGTAATGCAGATATGAATAAATTCAGCTTTTAAAATTTTGAAATTTTGTCTTTGTAGAACATTTTCATAATCACAGAACTATTTGTTTACATTTTTCAGCACATTATTCTATTTATTGTGTGCTGATTTTTTTTCAATCTATAGTTTAAGATATTTTGCTGGATTTAACCTTTTTAAGGTCATTAATTTTTCATACATTGTTCCATTCATTTTCTCCTCATTTAGGATTCTGATTACATGTAGGTTAAAACTTTTTTTTAAATTTTTTTTAAATCTTTTTTTTTAATTTATTTTCAACATAACAGTATTCATTGTTTTTGTACCACACCCGGTACTCCATGCAATCTGTGCCCTCTCTAATACCCACCACCTGGTTCCCCCAACCTCCCATCCCCCAGCTGCTTCAAACCCCTCAGATTGTTTTTCAGAGTCCATAGTCTCTCATGGTTCACCTCCCCTTCCAATTTCCCCCAACTCCCTTCTCCTAACTCCCCATGTCCTCCCTGCTATTTGTTATGTTCCACAAATAAGTGAAACCATATGATAATTGACTCTCTCTGCTTGACTTATTTCACTCAGCATAATCTCTTCCAGTCCCGTCCATGTTGCTACAAAAGTTGGGTATTCTTTAGATTGTTTTTCATTTATTACTTACTCTTGGATCTGTGTTTTCTTTTCATTTTTCTATGTTCAGTTTGGATCTTTTATTATTCTCCAGTTTTATTAACCTTGTATCTTGTTATGTTCTATCAGATGTTATACAAATCCAGCAAGTTTTTAGATTCAGAAAATGCCTTTTTGTATTACAAAATGATCCTTTGATACATCTCTGTAGACTCTAATTTTTTTAAATGCTATATCTCTTCTTCTTATTTCCACTTTCCCTTATATTTATCACATTAATTATAGTTATTTTAAGGTCCTTGTCTGCTAATTATAATATTAGGATCATATCTGGGTTTGCTTTTATAGACTATTCTATTTCTTCATTACTGATTTTTTACATGTCTAATACATTCTTTTAGTATATGTTGTAAATTGTTCCTAAAATGTTGAGGAAGATCTTGATTATGTAAATTATCCTTTCTTTAATATTATATTTTGCCCTAGAATGTAATTACATTGCCAGAAAATCACCTTAATCATGCAAAACCTTGTTTTTCAGCTTTTCTAATTTCTATTTCAATGTTGTCCTACTTCTGTGGTGTAGCCCATATTGTATGTTCCTTACTTTTGGGGTATAGGTGTTAGGGTCTCAACAGAAAGCCCAGGGTATCTTAACAAGTTCTCTGTTCTATCTAGGTTTGTACCACTATGCCTCCTCTGTGCTGCATGGCCTCTTTAATTTTTGCTCAGTTCTCTAGCCTCTGAAATAGTCCTGCCTGTACCAACGTAGATTAAGATATTCCCAAGGATATAAGAGGTATATTTATGTAGATATTTGTGACTTATTCTTTATGGTCTCTTCCTTTTTTCTACCGTGCCCCCTAAATCTCAGCCAACATGAATACTTACGTATGTTCATCAGTTTCCTAGAGCTACCATAACAAAATACCATAAACTGGGTGGCTTAAAATGACAAAAACTTATTCTCTCAATTCTTGAGGCTAAAAAATTTGAAATCAAGGTGTTGGAAGGGCCATTCTCCCTCCAGATACTCTAAGAAGTTGTATCTTGCCTTTTCCTAAATTTTGGTGGTTGATGATAATCATTGGTATTCCTTGGCTTATAGCTGCATCACTCTGATTTCTGGTTTTGTCTTTACACAGCCATCTTCCCTGTGTGTGTCTGTGTGTCTGTTTCTTCTTATAAAGGCAATAAAATTATTTGTACATCCACCTTAGCATGATTCAATATGACCTCATTTTAACCTCAATATATTTACAAACACCATATTGCCAAATAAAGTCAAAATCGCAGGTACTGGGGGAGAGAGCTTGATACATCTTTTGGAAGGACACGATTCATACTACATGCATGTATGCATGTATGTATGTATATTGTGTGTGTATGTTGTATAGTTGTTTATAATAAGAGTATAACCAGATAATCAATCATATATGAACTTTTGGTCTGCTAGCTCAAATGCCAGAATCACTTATAATTTGTTTCTGTTGCCTGTTTTATATTCTTGCTTGTTGGTCACATGTAATTGTCCTTATTGATTTTTTAATTGGATTTTGCACATTGCATATAGAAGAGCTATATAAACTCCTGATGATGTTATCTTTTATCACAGAAGGTTTTTATCTATTAGGTACATATGAGAGGAGGAGCTTATTACCTTAATCAAATCAGGAACAGAACTCTGTTGAGGCTCTATGGAAGTTTCGGTAAGGCACCATCTACCTCAGGTTTTTCCCATTACATGAATATGACCATCCAGGGCTTTCATCTGAGAATCTATTAGGTCTTTCCCTCCTCAGGACATATTTGTGAAAAGTTTTGGTCTGACTTTCAGAGATTTTTGTTTTGTCATACCCTGGTCAGTTTTAGAATTTAGGTGTCTCCAGGGCAATAATGGCTATTGTGAAACACTTGAAGTCTCTAACTTTGCTACTAAAGTGTTGAGCAGTGACCAAAATATCTGAAGGCTTTTCCATCCTCCAGTAAAGGCCCTTTGCTAGGGTCTTTTAAAAAATATTATTAATAGGGACGCCTGGGTGGCTCAGTGGGTTAAGCCTCTGCCTTCGGCTCAGGTCATGATCCCAGGGTCCTGGGATTGAGCCCCACATCGGGCTCTCTGCTCAGCAGGAAGACTGCTTCCTCCTCTCTCTCTCTCTCTGGCCTGCCTCTCTGCCTATTTGTGATCTCTCTCTCTGTCAAATAAATAAATCTTTAAAAAATATTATTAATAGATAATGCCTAAATAAATGTGACAATAATAAATAAGGCAAGGCATGTGTCAAAAGAAAGGTACGTGGTTTTAAGAAGAATTTAAAGGAGGGAGAAACAACATTTAATTTGGGAATCAGAAAAGGCTCCATGAAAGTGGTATTATTTAGACAGAACCTTGAAATATGCATAATCTTGCAGGCACACATTTCAACTGGAGATTCTTATATCTTTACCAACCTTATTCTGCATTTTCTTTTTGCTCTCTTTTTATTGCCTAGTTTGAAATGTCTCAGATTTTCATATCACTTCATTTAAATGTGCTAATTCTTAGAGGGTTTTTTTTTTTTAAGAATAGAGAGTTTAATAAAATGTGGATGGCACACATTGGTTATGTATGGGGTTGGAGGAAAAGATAATTAACATTTATTGAAAACCTGTTATGTTCTTAAAATTTCACATTCTTTCTTATATTTCCTTATTTCCAGTCCTGTGAGGTTAACACTTTTATTTCTCTCTTCAAAGTGAAGATATTTGAGGCCCAGTAGAGTTTGGTAATTTCTTTGAAGATAACTCTACTGATGTCAGGGCTGTGATTTTAATTTATCTGCTTTTTTCTGAGCACATCCATTTTGGCCACATGATGCTGTCTCATTACTGCACCATGGTACATAAGTCTTGAAGTTTGGTTTGCATTATATTGTGTAGGAAGTTAAATGTCAATCTTTTAGAAGTCAAAGACATAGTAGAAGTTTAAAGGAAGTGATCTGAGAATATAGCAGATTGACATTTCAAACTAGTCAAGGATAAGTGATGCAAAAACAAATGCAGAATAGAGTTAGTAGACATGTAAAAAAGTGAATGATATCATAGTTGGCAATTTTCTGAAAAATGAAACCAAGAAGAGTAACAGTCCAAGGAACATTTTCAAATTATGCCTTCCAGCAAAATGTACATAAAACTTTCTTTGGGAATATTATTGACTCATTTTCTGAATTAAAAATAACATAGCTAAAATTTGACAATAAAGTAATTACTTATATTGGTAGTTATTCATATGTACTTTAATTACTTGAGTAGTAAGTTCCACTGTAGAAAAAGTTAAATATACAGAAATCAAAATAAGAAGCAATTGCAGTTGTTCAAATTTCTGGTATCCAAGAATTACCACAATTGTCAAAAGTTTTATTATATATTGTTACAGGATTAAAATAAAAATGTATTTATGAAGTATGTTCTCTACACAAACACACACACACACACACACACACACACACACACACAAGAAATATGGAATTATACTATAATGCTATCTGATCATTTAGAAACTTTTTATAATGGAAATTTTGAATGCTTGTAAATGTAAAACTCACAGTGATAGGAACCCTCCATTCTCTGTATCTATTGCCCTACTTCAGCAATTATCCTAATGTAGGACCAGTCTTCTTCCATTTATACACTCATTTTTATAATTATGATTATTATGAATTATGATTTTTTAAACTTTAAGTTATAGAACTTTACCCCACAAAATTCATAGAATACATCTATAGTAGCTAGGAGCTCATTTTTAAGCAAAAGTTTAATGAAATCATCACTTTTAACATAACTAATGATAGTTCCCTGATACAATTAACTGATCAGGAGCTGTTTGTCTTCCTCTGGCAGTATAAAAGTATTTTTATAATTTATTTGTTTATACAAGGAACATACTGATGGTTGCCAGAGCAGAAGGAGCTTGGGGGAGCAAAATGTGTGAAGAGGATCAAAAAGTAAACTTCCAGTTTTAAAATAGGTCACGGGGATGTAAAGTACAGCATGGAAAACATAGTTGATAATTTTGTATTAACTTTGAATGGTGACAGAAGATAAACAGACCTATTGTGATCATTTTATAGTATTTATAAGTATTGAATGACTGTGTTGTACACCTAAAACTATTATAATATTATATGATAAATACACCTCAACAAAATAAATAATTTGTTTAGATCAAGACTTAAAGTCCAAGCAGTGCACTGGATTAATATCTTCATTTGTTGTTCTTATTGATTTTTTAATTAAAGTATAGTTGACATATAATGTTACATTTGTTTTGGCTGTACAGCATAGTGATTCAAAGACTATTGGTTATGCTATGCTCAGCACAATTGTAGCTACCATCTCTCACCATACAACACTATTTATTACAATACTATTGACTGTATTCTCTATGATGTACCTTTTATCCCTTTGACTTAATCATTCTGAAATTGTAAAGTTGTACTTCCCATTCTTCGCAATTTTGTCTATTCTCTGCACCCACCCCTCTAGCTACCATCAGTCTGTTCTCTGTATTTATATGTCTGTTTCTGCTTTTATTTTTGTCATTTGTTCATTCGTTTTGTTTTTAAGATTCAACATATAAGCAAGATCTAATTATTTTAGTAACAAGTGAAGTTCTTCTTTGTATTTATTATTTAATAGGTATTGCTAGATTGACTAGTTTTCACAACTTAACTATTTAGTTACCTTGCCAAATTATTGCTACTGAAGTTAAATATTTTCTTCGTATTTTTCTGGCCACATAGGCTTTCTGCTTTGAAAAAACTTCCTTCCTTTATGCCATTTGTTGTAATGTACATTTTGTTATTTGTTTAGATTTCTTTAGGTATTATATTATCTTATTTAATTATTTTTTCTTGTGCCTGTTCCACATTATTTTGAATGCTATAACTTTCCAAGGTATTTATATTCTAGTGAAAGAATCCCTGCTCAATACTCCTGGTTTTATTCATTTTCCTGATTATGCTCATATTTGTTCCTAGAGATGTTAAGGATCATTTTGATCATTTTGTTAATGTAAAAAAAATTACATTTCCTTAAATTAAAGTATTAGTTAAATGAACACTGACTTAATTGCAATGTTGCATCTCCTCATTCAGTTGTCTTCTTTCTAAAAATGTAAGAGCTGGAGGTTAATCTCTGTAGTAGGTAATAGGAACAAATGAAATGAAGATTGATTGAAAATTTTTGCAAGTGAAGTAGGGATGGGTGTTTTTAAATAGATATAAGAGTGTGGGTGGAAGTATGGTTGCATAATAATATAGGAGAAAAAATGAAACTAAAACCATTTAAAGCTGGAAGGACCCAGGTGTTTATGGATTACAAAGAATTTAAAACAACACATGTCAAATGAAACCATAATGCAGAGAAAATCCTATTCATCTACTACTAGCAAAAGAATATTGAGTTATGTGATATGTTTCTTTAACATGGTTGAAATTTTTTAAATAAATTGGCTCCCCATGTTTTTTATTTAGAAACATGTACTCGCTTTTTAGAAATATTTTTCCTAGAGTTAATGATGCATTTTTTCAGAACTAGTTAATTTTCAAATAAGAACATTGATAATTTATTTGGGCAGCCATGAGGGAAACCAAATGAGTGATGTTTATTGATGTGAAAAATCATGGTGTAAAGTACTTAAAACATATATTGTTTGATATCATATTAGGAGATAAAAACATTTAAGTTGTTTTGATAATATCAAGAAACATTACCATGTGGGATGTTTGGGTGGCTCCGTCAGTTAAGTGTCTGCCTTCAGCTCAGGTCATGAGCCCAGATTCCTGGGACTGAATCCAGCATGGGACTCCTTGCTCAGTGGGGAGCCTGCTTCTCCCTCTGCCTGCTCCACCCCCTGCTTGTGTTCTCTCTCTATCTCTCTCTGACAAATAAATAAATAATCTTTTTTAAAAAGTTTCTTTTAAAAAAAGAAATAAACATTACTATGTAAGTCTTAAAGGTAGAACACATGCTTAAGGAAGGAATATGCCTGTTTGTGAATTCTATTAATATTCTTTTTTCAAGTTGTTATTTAAATTTTGGTTAGTAAGCATGGAGTGTATTATTAGTCTCAGGTGTACAATATAGTGTCTGAACACTTCCATACAACACTTCCATATCACAACAAGTGCACTCCTAATACCCATCACCTATTTAACCCATCATCCCACCGACCTCCCCTCAAGTAACCATCAGTTTGAGCTCTATTATTAAGAGTCTGTTTTTTGGTTTGGCTCTCTCTCTCTCTTTTTTTCCCTTTGCTTGTTTCATTTCTTAAATTCCACAAATGAATGAAATTGTATGGTGTTTATTCCCTGACTTAATTCACATAGCATAATACTCTCTAACTCCATCCATATCACTGCAAATGGCAAGATTTTATTCTTTGTTATGGCTGGGTAATATCCCATTATATATATGTATAAGATGATATATAATACTATGATATGATATATAATACTATATATTACATATATAGACAAATCTACAAATTCATTCTTTTTTATGGCTGAGTGATATCACATTATATATATAAGATGATATATAATAAAATACAAATATATACATATATTATATGTATATGACATACAAATATATACATATATTTATATATAAATATATATTAATGAAATAATCACTTTTAACATAATTAATGATAGTTCCTTAATATAATTCACACACACACACACACATAATCTTTATCCATTCATCAGTCAATGGATTCTTGGGCTGTTTCCATAATTTGGCTGTTGTAGATAATGCTGCTATAGACATCAGGTTACACATATCCCTTTGAATTAGTATTTTTGTAAACTTTGGTTAAATACCTAGTACTACAACTGCTGGATCTTAGGGTAGTTATATTTGTAACTTTTTGTACTATTTTCCAGAGTGACTGAACCAGTTTGCATTCCCACCAACAGTGTGAGAGGGTTTCCCTTCCCTACAACCTTGCCAACATCTGTTGTTTCTGGTGTTACTGATTTTAGACATTCTAACAGGTGTGAGGTGATATCTCATTATGGTTTTGACTTGTGTTTTCTTAATCAGTGATGTGGAGAATATTTTCATGTGTCTGTTGGCCATCAGTGTGTCTTCTTTGGATAAGTTCATGTCTTCTGTCAATTTTTAATTAGATTATTCATTTCGGGAGTGTTGAGTTTTTGTAAATTCTTTATATATTTTGAATACTAACTCTTTATTAGATATGTCATTTGCAAATTTCTTCTCCTATTCTGAGGGTTGCTTTTTAGTTTTGTTGCTTGTTTCCTTTGCTGTGCAGAAGGTTTTTTTTTTTTTCTTGTTGAAGTCCCAATAGTACATTATTGCTTTTGTTTCCCTTGCCTCCAGAGATATGTCTAGTAAGAAGTTTCTACAGCCTCTGTCAAAGAGGTCACTGCCGGTGTTCTCCTATAGGATTTTGATGGTTTCCTGTCTCACATTTAGGTCTTTCATCCATTTTTAATTTATTTTGGTGCATGGTGTAAGAAAGTGATCCCGTTTCTTCCTTTTGCATGTTGCTGTCCAGTTTTCCTAACACCATTTGTTGAAGAAACAGTCTATTCCCCATTCAACAGTCTTTCCTGCTTTGTTGAAGATTAATTCACCATATAGTTGTGGGTTCAGTTCTGTGTTTTCTACTCTGTTCTATTGATCTATATGTCTGTTTTTGTACTGGTATCACACTGTTTTGATCACTACAGCTTTATAATATAACTAAAAGTCTGAAATTGTGATACCTTGAAATTTGCTTTTCTTTTTCAAAGTTGTTTTGGTCATTGGAGGTCTTTTGTGGTTCCCTATAAATGTTAGGATTGTTTGTTCTAGTTCTGTGAAAAATGCTGTTGGTATTTTGATAGAGAATGCATGAAATGTGTGGATTGCTTTGGGCATTATGGACACTTTAACAATATTTTTTCCTAATCCATAAGTATGGAATGTCATTCTATTTATTTATGCTGCCTTAAATTTCTTTCATCGGTTTCTTTTTAACAGTTTTCAGAGTACAGGTCTTTCACCTCTTTGATTAAGCTTATTCCCAGATATCTCATTGTATTTGGTGCAATTGTAAATAAGATTTTCTCAATTTCTCTTTATGCTGCCTTATACTGTTGTATAGAACTACAACAGTCTTCCATATGTTAATTTTATACCCTGCAAATTTACTGAATTCATTTATCAGTTTTTTTATGGAGTCTCTATGGTTTTCTATATACAGTATCTTGTCATCGGCAAATAGTGAAATTTATTCCTTGCCATTTGGTTGCCTTTTATTTCTTCTTGTTGTCTGATTGCTGTCAGTAAGATTTCCAGTACTATGTTAAATAATAGTGATGACAGTAGACATCCCTGTCCTGTTCCTGACCCTCTCCAGAGGGAGAGCTCTCTGCTTTTCCCCATTAAAGATGACATTAGCTCTGGGTTTTTCATGTATGGTCTTTATTATGTTGAGGTATGTTTCCTCTGTCCCTAATTTGTTGGTGGTTTTTTATCATGAATGGATCTTGTACTTGGTCAAATGCTTTTTCTGCACGTATTGATTGAAATGATCATATGGTTCTTATTCTTTCTTTTATTAATGTGGTATATCACATTGATTGATTTTTGAGTATTAAACCACTCTTTCAATCCAAGAATAAATCCCACAGGAAATCATTAAAGAATGATTTCTTTAATGTATTGTTGAATTTGGTTTGCTAGTATTTTTTTTTAATTTATAATTTTGTCATCCATATTCATCAGGGATATTGCCTATAGTTTTCTTTTTTTGTGGAGTCTTCATCTGGTTTTGTCATGAGGTTAATGCTGGCCTCATAAAATGAATTTGAAAGCTTTCCTTCCTTTTCTACTTTTCAGATTAGTTTGAAAAGAATAGGTTTTAACTCTTCTTTTTTTAAACTTTTTTAATGATTTTATTTATTTATTTGAGAGTGAAAGAACTGGAGAGAGAGAGAGCAAGCATGAGTTGGGGCAGAGGGAGAGGGAGAAACAGGCTCCCTGTTGAGCAGGGAGCACAATGTGGGGCTTGATATCAGGACTGTGGGATCATGACCTGAGCTGAAGGCAGACGCTTAATAAACTGAGTCAACCAGGTGCTCCAATTTTAACTCTCCTTTAAAAGTTTGGTAGAATTTGTGAAGTCATCTAGCTCTGGACTTTTGTTTCTTAGGAGTTTATTGATTACTGATTCAAATTTTGCTAGTTTTTAAAATTTTCTATTTCTTCCTGTTTCAGTTTTGGTAGTGTATATATTTCTAGGAATTTATCCATTTCTTCCAGATTGGCCAATTTGTTGGTATATAATTGTTCATAATATTCTTTTATAATTTGTTGTATTTCTGTGGTGTTAGTTGGGATCTCTCTTCTTTCTTTTGTAATTTTATTTATTTGGGTCCTTTCTCTTTTCTTATTATACATCTGGATAGGGGTTTATTGACTACTTTTTCAGAGATCCACCTCCTGTATCATTGATCTGTTCTATTATATTTTTAGTTTCTGTATCATTTATTTCTGCTCTAATATTTATCATTTCCTTCTTTCTGCTGGCTCTAGGCTTTGTTTGTTATTTTTTTAGCTCCTTTAGGTGTAAGGTGAGGTTATTTATTTGAAATTTTTCTTGCTTCTTACGGTAGGCCCATGTTGTTATATACTTCCCTCTTAGGACAGCTTTATTGTAAACCAATGATTTTGGACCATTCTGTTTCTTTTAAAAAATATATTTATTTATTTGTCAGAAAGAGAGAGAGAACACAAACAAGGGGAGCAGCAGGAAGAGAGAGAGAAGCACACTTCCCACTGAGCAAGGAGCCCTGTGCAAGACTTGATCCCCGACCCTGGGATCATGACCCAAGCTTAAGGCAGATGCTCAACCAACTGAGCCACCCAGGTGTCCCTAGACCATTCTCTTTTCATTTCCATTTGTTACCATGTATTTCCTTTTGTTTTTTCTTTGATTTCTTGCTTGATCCATTCATTGTGTAGTAACATGTTGTTTAACCTCCATATATTTGTGTTCATTCCACATTTTTTTCTTGTGGTTGACTTCAAGTTTCATAGCTTTGTGGTCAGAAAATATATGCATGGTATGATCTCAGTCTTTTTGTATTTGTTGAGGTCTGATTTGTGAAAGCCATTATTTCCTTGTTGACTTTCTGATTAGATGATCTCTCCAGTGATGTAAGTGGGGTGTTAATATCCCCTACTATTATCATGTTATCATCAATAAGTCCCTTTAAGTTTTTCATTGTTTTAAATATTTGTGGGCTCTTAATTTAGGGGCATAAATAGTTACAATTTTTATATATTCTTGTTGGATAATCCCCTTTATTATTATGTAGTGCCCTTCTTCATCTCTTGTTACACTCTTTGTTTTAAAGTCTAGTTCCTCTGATGTAAGTATTGCTACTCTGGCTTTCTACTTCTTCTTTTTTTTTTCCTGGTTTTCTTTTCTTTTCTTTTCTTTTTTTTTTTTCTGGCTTTCTTCTGATATCCACTTGTGGGATCAATGGTTCTCCATATCCTTACTTACTTCCTTAGTTTTCTTTAAATTTAAATGAGTCTATTATAGGCATCATAGATGGGTCTTGGGGTTTTGTTGTTGTTGTTGTTGTTTTATCCACTCTGATACCCTGTGTCTTTTGATTGGAGCATTTAGGCTATTTACATTTCAGAGTTATTGTTGATAGATATGCATTTGGTGCAATTTTATTACTTGTTTTGTCATTGTTTCTGGAGATTTTCTCTGATCCTTTCTTATCTTTGTCACTTTGGGTCTATCCTTCCCACTCAAAGAGAACCCTCTAATATTTCTTGTAGGGCTGGTTTAGTGGTCACATAATCTTTTAGTTTTTGTTTGGGAAAATCTTTATCTCTCCTTCCATTCTGCATGATAGTCTTGTTGAATAGAATATTCTTGGCTGCAGATTTTTCCCATTTAGCAATTGGAATATATCATGTCACTCCCTTTTGGCTTACTAAGTTTCTCTTGAGAAATCTGCACCCAGGCTTATGGGTCTTTTTTTATAATTTAAGGGCTTCTTTTGTCTTGCTGCTTTTAATACATTTTAAACTCATTATATTTCACATATTTGATTTAATATGTCTTGGTGTTGGTTTGATTTTGTTGATTATGATGGGAATTCTCTGTACCTTCTAGATCCAGATATCTGCATTCTTCCCCAGATTAGGAAAGTTTTCTGTTATTTTTTGAAATAAATATTCTGCCTTTTTTTCTTTCTCTTCTTTTTCTGGGAGTCTTATAATGTGAATGTTATTATGATTGATCGAGTCACTGGGTTCCCTTAGTCTATTCCTGTGTTGCATAATTCTTCTTTCTTTTTTTTTTAAGCTTTATTATTTTCCATTATTTTGTCTTCTAGGTCTCTAATTCATTCCTCTGTTTCTTCCACCTTCCTGGTGTTTTTGTTTTTGTTTTTGTATCAAGCCTGTTTCCAATCTTTTTTATTGCATTCTTGATCTCTGATTGATTCTTTTTTATCCCTTTGATCTCTATGATAATGGACTCACAGATGTGTTCTATTCTTTTCTCAAGCCACATGAGTATGCTTATGATTGTTGCTTTTAATTCCCCATCAGACATTTTACTTATATCTGTTTCACTTTGTTCTCTGGCCATGACCTTATATTGTTCTCTCATTTGGGATACATTTCTCTGTTTTCATTTTCTCTAAATCTCTGCCTTCTTCTGTGTTAGAAAGGTCACTTATGTCTCCTGCTCTTGAAAGTTATGAGTATATGAAGAAGAGGTCTTGTAGCACCCACAACTTGACACTTCAGGGAGTGTCTCTGGTGTGTGATGGGTGCACTCTACTGCTGTGTTTGGGCTGCTCTATCTTTCAGGCCAGTCATCTGCAGATGCTATCCTTGCCCACTGTGGACAGTGTTTGGTCATTGGCCAATGTGGAGAATTTTAATGAGGTGTGCTCTGTTCTGCTTGTGAAATGAGGCATGTCAACATCTCCAGTGGAACTGAGGCCCTGCAAAACTCTCTGATCTGGAGACGTGGTGTGGTCACAGGTTTGTGCTGGTCTTCTGAGGAAGGAGCCTGTTGCACTGGGACTGAAGTAAGCTTGACTGAGAAGTGCAGTCCTTCATTGTGCAGTAGTGTTGCTTGGTATAAGCAAGTTAGGCAGCTTCCCACAGGTGGATCTAAGTCTATGCTAAGGGGTGGGTGATTGAAATGACAATGAAAAAGCCAGCTGCTTTTTTCCCAGAGAGGTATATCTGTGAATGCTGTCTCTCAGGGACACACCATGATAAAAGTGAATAATCTCCTCCAGTGTGTCCAAGACATTCTTCAAATAGCCGTTTCTATACCATCTGCCCCCAGGCTGTTTGCCTGCCTTTTCTACAGAAGCAGGGCAGTACACTCCAAGCTCTATCCCAGCCAAGCCCACTGACCTTTAAAACTCCAATTTTTAAGCCCCAATGGTTATGAGAATTCACAAAATTAAGACCCTTTTGCTTTCAAGCCAATGTTTTTGGAGAAACATTCTCCTTGCGTGTTTCTTTGTGTGCTCCTCTTTCCCACCCTTCTCTGTGACCATGGCTCCCTCCCTTCTATAGCAACCCCAGTCCACTTCTCCCCTAAGCCACATCTCCCCACTTCCTACCTTCTTCAGTGTGACATCTTCTCTTCCTTTAGTGGTGCAGTTTGTTCTGTCAGTCATACACCTAACAATAATAACAAATAATAGAAGGGAACTTAAACACCCCACCTACATTGATGGACAAATCATCCAGGCAACAAATCTACAAGGAAACTGGTTTTGAATGACTGTTACAGATTGATTTAAAAGATATATTCAGAATTTCCATTTTAATACAACAGAATACACATTCTTTACAAAAGTGTATGGGACATTTTCCAGAATAGATAACCTATTAGCCCCCCAATAAACCTCAACAATTCAAGAATATCAAAATTACACCATGCATATTTTCTCGAAACAACATTATGAAACTAGAAGTCAAGCACAAGAAAAAATCTGGAAAGACAACAGATGCATGTAGTTTAAATAACGTGCTACTAAAGAAAGAATGGGTAAACCAAGAAATAAAAGAAAAAAATAAAAAAGTACATGGAAAAAATGAAAATGAAAACACAATGGTCCAATTCTTCTGATATGCACCAAAAGCCATTCTAAGAGGGAAGTTTACAATACAGGCCTATCTGAAGAAGCAAGAAAAGAATCTCAAACAAACAACTTTTTAAAAAAATTTTATTTACTTATTTGACAGAGCAAGAGATCTGTAGTCAGAGAGGCAGGCAGAGGTGGAGGGGTAATCAGTCCCCTGATAAGCACAGAGCCTGATGAGGGGCTTGATCCCAGGACCCCCAGATCATGACCAAAGCTGAATGCAGAGGCTCAACCCCCTAAGCCACCCAGGACCCCCTTAAATAAACAACTTTATGTTGCACCTAAAAAAGTTAGAAAAAGAACAACAAACAAAACCTAAAACCACCGAAAGGAAGGGAATAATAAAGATTAAAGCAGAAATAAATAATACAGAAACTAAAACAAAACAAAACAAAACAATATAACAGATTAATGGAACCGGGAGCTTGTTCTTTGAAAAAATCAATACAATTGATCCACCACTAGCTAGAAAAAAAAGAAGAGAGAGAGAGAGAGGAATCAAATAAATAAAATCACAAATGAGAGAGGAGAAATAACAAAAGCTATAGAAATACAATCATAAGAAAATATTATGAAAAGCTATATGCCAACAAATTGGACAACCTAGAAGAAATGGATAAATTCATAGAAACATACAAACTACAAAAACTGAAAGAGGAAGAAATAGAAAATGAGCAGACCAATAACCAGCTAAAATTCAAGTCAGTATTCAAAAACTCCCAACATGAATGGTCAGCATCAGATTGCTTCACAGGCAAATTCTACCAAACATTTAAAGAAGAGTTAATACCTAACCTTCTCCAAATATCTCAAAAACATAGAGAAGGAAGAAAAACTTCCAAATTCAATGAGGCAAGCATTACCCTGCCACCAAGACCAGATAAAGATACCACAAAAAAAAAAACGGAACTACAGGCTAATGTTTCTAATTAATAGAGATGCAAAAATTCTCTACAAAATACTAGCAAACTGAATTCAACAATACATTAAAAAAATTGTTCGCCTCATGCAAATGGGATTTATTTCTGTGTCATAAGTGACATTTGATATTTGCAGGTCAATTAATATATCACATCAAATTAAGAAAATAATCCATTTCTGTTTTTTCATTATTGGTGTATACAAGTGCAACAGATTTTTGTACAATAATTTTGTATCCTTCAAATTTACTGAATTCATTTATCAGTTCTCACACTTTCTTGGTGGAATCTTTTGACTTCCCTATATATAGTATCATGTCATGTGTGAATAGTAAAAGCTTTACTTCTTTCTTGCCAATTTGGACACTTTTTAATTTCTTCTAGTTGTCTGATTTCCAGTACTAAGTTGAATATAAGTGGTAACAATGGACATCTTTGTCCTGTTCCTGAACCTACAAGATAAGCTCTCAGTTTTTCCCTGTTTAGGATGATATTAGCTGTTGGTTTTTCATATATGGCCATTTTTTATGTTGAGGTATGTTCCCTCTAAACCTACTTTATTGAGTTTTATTATGAATGAATGTTGGACTTTATAAAATCTTTTCTGCCTCTACAGGAATGATCAGATGGTTCTTATACTTTATTTATTGATGCCATGTATCAAGCTGATTGACTTATAAACATTGAACCACCCTTGTAACCCAGGAGTAAATCCTACTGGATTGTGGTGAATGCTTTATTCAATGTATTGTTGGGTTAAATTTGCTAGTATTTTTTTTTTCTGTTGTAAGAACACATTCCACTTTCTTGATTTTTTAACAGGAAATCATTTTTTAAGACAGGAAAATACAGTACAGAGAGATTAGATAACAAGTTGAAGGATACACAACACAGAAATTTTAAAACAAAAATTCAAATGCCAGTCAGTTTAAGTAAACCCTATGATCTTAACATCATTCATTTGCAACTGAATTCATTCATTTGCATATGGGTTGGAAGTAACTTAAACATTTAAATGAATAGAAAAAAAATTAAAATCAGTTCAAAAGCTGAACAATCAATGATTTGGAATATGCAAATGTAGAAGTCTGAACATTTTAGTATTGAGGAGCAGCAAAAAGATAAATTCAGGAATCAATCCCATTTGCAACTGCACCAAAACTAGTAAGATATCTGGGCATAAATATAACTAAAAGGTAAAAGATCTATACTCTGAAAACCTAAAACACTGATGAAAGAATTTGAAGAGGACACAAAGAAATGGAAAGACATTCTATCCCCATGGATTGGAAGAGCAGATATTATTAAAATGTCTGTACTACCTAGAGCATTATACACATTTAATACAATCCCTATCAAAATATCAACAGCAATATTCAAAAGACCCCAAATAGCCAAAGCAATCTTGAAAAAAAAAGTTAGAGGCATCACAATACTAGACGTCAAATTATATTACAAAGATATTATGATAAAAAAAGAATGGTGCTGACACAAGAATAGACACATAGGTGTTATATACAACTGATCAATCACTGAACTCTACCCCTGAAACTAAGAAAAAAAAATGCAAAGAACCAGAAAACCCAGAAATGAACCCACAATTATATAGTCAATAAGTCATTGAGAAAACAGGAAGAATACCCAACGAGAAAAAGACTGTTTCTTCAACAAATGGACAGTAACATGCAAAAGAATGGCCATTTTTCTTACACCATACACAAAAATAAATTCAAAATGGATGAAAGACCTAAACATGAGGCGGGAAACCATCAAAATCCCACCACAGAATGCATGCAGTAACTTCATTGACATTGGCCATAAAAACTTCTTTCTGGATATGTCTCATGAGGCAAGGAAAACAAAAATGAAAATAACTATTGGGGCTACATCAAAATAAAAATCTTCTGCACAGTGAAGGAGACTATCAAGAAAACTAAAAGACAACCTATGGAATGGGAGTAGATATTTATAAATGACATATCCAATAGATTAGTATCCAAAATATACAAAGAACATATAAAACTCAACACCCCCAAAAGGAATAATCCAATTAAAAATGAGCAGAAGACAGGAATAGACATCTTCCCAATGTAGACATACAAATGTCAACAGACACATGAAAACATGCTCAACATCACTAATCATCAGGGAAATGCAAATCAAAACTACAATGAGATATCTCCTTATACCTGTCAGAATGGCTAAGATCAACACTAGAAACAACAGGTGTTTGCCGGGGTGTGGAGAATAGGAAATCTTGCACTGTTGGTGGGAATGCAAACTGGTCCAGCTGCTTTGAATAACAGTATGGAGATTCCTCAAAATGTTAATTACACTACTATATATTTACCAAAAAAGTACTAAAATACTAATTCAAAGGGTTACATGAACCCTGATGTGTATAACAGCATTATCTACAATAGACAAATTATGGAAGCATTCCAAGAGTCCACTGACCGATGAATGAATAAAGAAGAGGTGGTGTATGTATTCAATGGAATATTACTCAGCCATGAAAAAAATGAAACCTTGCCATTTACAACTATGTGGTTGGGTACTATTCTAAGTGAAATAAGTCAATCAGAGCAATACAAATAGTATATGAATTTGCTCATATGTGAAGTCTAAAAATGAAACAAATGAGCAAAGGAAAAAAAAAAAGAAAGGCAATTCAGGAAACAGATTCTTAACTATAGAGAATAAACGGTTGGTTACCAAAAAGGATGTGAGTGGAGGGATGTGTTAAATATGTGATGGTAATTATAGAATACACTTATTGTGATGAGCATTGGATGATGTATGGAAGTGTTGAATTACTATATTGCACACCTGAAACTAATAAAACACTCTGTACTATCTATAATGGAATTAATTTTAAAAAAATAAAGGAATGAAAAAGAAACAGGAAAAAAAGTTCGAGTGACCAATAAGCAGATCATTGATCAAAAAAGGAAAAAAAAAATGGAGTCCCTCAGGGAAATTAAAATAATAGAATGGAAAAAAAAATTATAAAACAAAAAACATTTTCAGAAGTAAAGAAGTTAAATCCCTTCATAGAAATGGTACACTATGTCTCAAGGAATATTTGACATAGTACAATATACAGTGAGATATATCCTAGCAAAAAAAAAAAAAAATCCTATTGTACTTCAGAGATAAAGAAAAGCACATTCCCTGGTAGAAAGGAAAACAAAATAAGATTCAAATTTAGGCGGCATAAAATTTAAAAATTCACGGGCACCTGGGTGGCTCAGTGGGTTAAGTGTCTGCCTTCAGATCAGGTCATGATCTCGGGGTCCTGGGATCAAGCCCCACATTGGGCTCCCTGCTCAGTGGGGAGCCTGCAAATAAATAAATAAATATTTAAAAATTCAGAATTATGACTGAGAAATTCAAAATGTCAATGACAAAAATTAAAGAAGACTAAAGTCCATTATGAGCCATGTTGAAAGACCCAATATCCTAAATGCCTAGTCCCTTCAAAATAATCTACAGTTTCAGTGCAACTATAGCAAAATTTCAGAAGAAATTTTTTGTTCAAGAAATTTGTAAGCTGATTCTAAAATGCATACAGAAGTGCAAATTGCCAAGAATAAACCAAGACATCTTATAGATTAAAACTTTATTACCACACTACTATGATATTAATTAAGATAGAGTGACAAGAGCTCAAAGACAAGTAGACTTATAGAACAAAAGAGAGAGTCCAGACACAGATACATACTTGCTTAGTCCTATGGCAATTCTAGATCAATTTTGTATCCAGATAGAACTAAAAATTATTGGACAACTACCTCAACCATACAGAGAAATCCACTTAGGGAGTATTGCATATGAACTTATGGAAAAATAAATTCGAGAATATACAACTGACCCCTGAACAACATGGGGATTATGGGTGCTGACTGTCATGCAGTAAAATAACTGTATATAAGTTTTAACTCCCCAAATACTTAGCTATTTATAGACTACTGTTACCCATTAGTCTTATAGATAGCATAAACAGTCAATCAACACATATATTTTATGTTTTATGTATTATATACTGCATGTTTACAATAAAGTTAGCTAGAGAAAATGAAATGTTATTAAAAAATCATAAGGAAAATAAAATATATTTACAGTATTGTGCTGTATCAATAAAATCCTCATATAGGTGGGCCCATGTAGTTCTCCTGTGTTGTTCAAGGGTCAGCTGTATAAAATACATAAATGGCTTTTGCTTAAGCAAATATTTCTATTAAGCCAAGCATAAAAAGAATTGACCAGAAAGGGAAAAAATATATAAATTGTACTACCAAAATTAGAAACTGCCATTCTTCAAAAATGGTCATTAAGAGAGCAAAAAAAATAAATAAACAAAAAATAAAAAAAATAAAAAGGGTTAGTGAAGAAGGATTACATACAATACTTGTAACCCACAAACTGAATCCAGAATCCAGAATATATAAAGAAATTATAAATCAATATGAAAAGGAAAAAAAAATCTTATTGGAAATATGTATAAGGAACTTGATCAGACACTTCAAAGGAAAGGATATTTTAATGCTCAATAAACATGAAAATATATTCAACTTTATTAGTCACCAGAGAAATGCAAATTACTGCAATGACATACCATGACACCCCACCAATGTGGCTATATCAAAAAAACATCCAACACCTAGCCCTGGTAAAAGTACAAGATGTACTCTCCTACTCTGTTAGTGAGTGTTTAAATCATCATAGCACTCTGAAAAACTGATTGGTAGTATATACTATACCTAAACATACATACAACTTATGCCCCAGGAATTCCATTATCATGTCTATATCTGGCAAGAAAAGATAACAAATATGGACACTAAAAGGACATATATAAGAATGTTCATAGCAGCATTTTTCATCATAGTAAAAAATGGAGGAAAACCCAAGCGCCCATAAATTATAATATGGATCAATTTTGATATATGGATAAAATATACAACATATTTATATACATATGAATACACATAAAAGTGTACAAACTTAAGCTATGCAGCATAAGGATTAATTTTATTTAATAATCAATTAAAGAATCCAGCCATAAATTAATTTCTGTTATATGATCCCATTACTATAGGTTCCAAAAAACAGCCAAAAATAACCTATGGTGTTAGAGGTCATGATACTTTTGCCTTTGGGAAATAAAAGAGTTTGTATTTAGGTGAAGACAGCAAGAGTGCATCTTGACAACTGATAATCTTCCATCCATTGATTTTTGCTGTAATTATATGGGTTTATTTGCTTTGTTGTAACTAATTGTTATACTTGATAATTGGTATGCTTTTCACTTGATACTTGATAATTGGTATGCTTTTCAATATGTGTTATGTTTCAACAAATATTTTGAAAGAAAATACATTAATTATGAACACATTTTTGAAATGTTTGTGCTTACTTCTATTTTTTTAAATATTGTATTTATTTGAGAGAGAGAGAGAGGGAGCAAGCAAGCATGCACAAGCATGGGGAGGGTTTGAAGGAGAGGGAGAAGCAGTCTCCCCACTGAGCGGGGAGCCCAACACAGGGCTTGATTCCAGGACCTTGTGATCATGACCTGAGTAGAAGGCAAATGCTTAACCTGTCTTTTATTCTTATAACTTTGAAAATGTGGAAAATAACATGTGTACATAGTATTTATCAAAACAAAATATTAGGAACAACTTGAATATCTATGGTGTATATATAAATAGAATATCATGGTACCAGATATGTAGGTGTTCTTTAGGAACTGATATGAAATTATTTTGATTTTTTTTATTAAGTAAACAATGTGAAGGGGAGACCACAATTTTAATAACTTTTCACTTATGTACAAAGAGAAAAATCTATGTTCTTATTTATTTATTTATTTAAGCTAACAAAACTGTATATAATATGTCTGTATCTTTGGATGATACATGATGTTCATAGCAGTAATGTCCACAATAGACAAACTTGAAGGAGCCAAGATGTCCTTAAATAGATGAATGGATAAAGAAAATGTAGTTCATATATACAATGGAATATTACTCATCCATCAGAAAGGATGAATAGCTACCATTTGCATCAACATGGATGGAACTGAAGGAGATTATGCTAAGTGAAAAATTATGCTAAGTGCTTTCTCAAGCAGAGAAAGACAATTATCATATGGTTTCACTCATATGTGGAATTTAAGGAATAGTGCAGAGGACCATAGGGGAAGGAAGGGAAAACTGAATGGGAAGAATTCAGAGAGGGAGACAAACCATGAGAGACTCTTAACTATAGGAAAAAACTGAGGGTTACAGAAAGGAAAGGAGTGGGGAGATGGGGTAACCAGGTGATGGGTATTAAGGAGGGCACATGATGTGAGGAACACTGGGTGTTATATGCAACTAATGAATCATTGAACACCACATCAAAAACTAATGATGTACTATATGTTGGTTAATTAAACATAATAAATAAAAAACCTATATATGTAAACTCTTTTGTAAAAAATGTGGGAATAGTTGTATAGCCATATTTGTTCATATGTAAAAAAAAACTTTATGTATACAAACATATGTCTATATATAACATAAATGCCATATATTTATGTGTGTTTGTACATATGAATATAAATAGTTGCATTAAGAAAAGGCAAAGTTGGGTGCCTGGGTGGCTCAGTTGGTTGGGCGACTGCCTTCGGCTTGGGTCATGATCCCGGAGTCCCAGGATCGAGTCCCCCATCAGGCTTCCAGCTCCGTGGGGAGTCTGCTTCTCCCTCTGACCTTCTCCCCTCTCATGCTCTTCTCTCTCTCTCTCTCTCTCTCTCTCTCTCAAATAAATAAAATCTTTAAAAAAAAGAAAAGGCAAAGTTATTATGCATATACACATATATAAGCATAAATTGCATCTGGAAGGAAGCACAGGAAACACATAACAGTTATTAACGCTGGGGAGGAGAACTAGATGGTAGCAGAATAGAAAAAGGAAGAATGACTGTTTATAATATATTTTAATACCTTTTGAGTTCTGTATAGTGTGCTTAAAATATCTATTAGAGTAGTATTAAGTATGAAGAGATTTACAGAAAAGTGTGACATGTTTTCATATGGCTTGATTCCAGGTCCACTGACTACAAAATATTTTCTGTAAGAGGTCAATTTAACAAACAATGGAAACTGTTTACTTTCCTAACCTTTGGTGGGAAACCCTGATAACCAGTTAAAAGGCTGTTTATTGATAACCAACACTTTAAAAATATTTTTACATTTAATTTTTGTTAATCTTAAAATTATATTTATAGACATTTCCTGTTCTTTTTGTGAAAGCTTAATTTTTCAATAAGCCCTTGTTTTGTGATGAAAAGTAGTTCAACTTTCTAAAAATTCCACTCTAATCTGGGTGTTATCTTCTTTCTTCCCCATAGCCATTTCATGGTATGGTTCTATTAACTAAGCAGAACTAGTTCTTACAATTTATATAAACCCTGGATTTTCTTTTTGTTAAATCTTGCAAAATCTTCACATTTTTAGGACCAGTTTATGAAAGCCTATTTTCATATTGGATTTTGGTAGGAACTACACATTGCCTTTAGAGCTAGAAAATAATGATTTATTTTATTCCATATCCTTCAGAAAAGATAGTGAGATCCCGCTTCATTTCTAAGTCAATGAATATTTCAAGCACCCTATACATTTCTAGTCTAAGTTACCAAGGCAAAAATTATCAAAACAGATGGACTAGGTCAACTACTTGTAGAAAAATTACTGGCTTGTGTGCAAGTTTGACATAAGAGATGAGACTGAGCTAGAATTTTATGAATCAACTACATCCAAATATGACACATACAATAATTTGAATTAAGAATGTCAGAGTTTGTGAATAGGGTTAACAGATTTTATTTTGCTCCTTCATATAAGTAGATTAGTTTTGTCACATATAAATAAAATATTTTCAATGAGTAATAATAATTTTATTTCCAAAATTTCTTCCTAAAATTTTACTTCTTAGTGATATCTTTAGATTCTTTTATATTCCTATTTCATCTATAGTAGTTCTCAGATTTTTTTCAGATGTTTTTGAAAATGACAATATCAGCACCTTATTTTTTTTCCTGTGGTGTGCTCAGCCACATAAAATGTTCCAGTCCCTTGTCATATCCTTCAAATATTATTTTCGATATGTTAAGAAGACTGCCCCAGATTGACACCTATCCAAACGGTTGATCAGAAATAGTCTAAAAAATTAGATGCACTGGGAAATCAAAGGTTATATCTACAAATTAGAAGTTTCCAACTGATCTTTGGATTTCATATGTAAGTAATGAGCATAAGCAGTTACATCATTGTTACTCTCAATAGATGATAGATAGGTATAGACATATATGAGTGCTAGTCACGTCTCATTTCATTTATTCTTATATATGCATTTACATATATCTGAGAGGACGGGAATGTAGAATTTCACATTTGCATAGTATGTTCTTAGAGGCTTAGAGTGTAATAATTCCAAATCAGAAAGGTGGGTATGAAAATTAATGTAATTTATGATTAGAAGGTTGATGGCAGTAGAGTAAGAGGACACTAGGTTCATTTAGTCACACAAACACAATTAGATACCTATCAAATCATCCTAAATACTCCTATACTAAATACTCCATCCTAAATACTCCTGTCACACAGGGTATCAGAACATATCCATCTCCTATTTTCCTCTGGCATTGTGCAAACTGCTCTTTTTGTTTGTTTGTTTGTTTGTTTGTTTTGTTGTTGTTGTTGTTGTTGCCTCTCTTCACAGGCTGTGATCTCTCTAAGGTCAGTGACCCAGCTATCACTCACCCTCCTGGGTTTCCCAGTACTGAGTCAGCAGACTTTGAAAGCTCTAGCCACCAACTCCCACTTTTTTCTTTTTCTTTTCTTTACTTTTCTTTCTTTCTTTCTTTCTTTTTTTTTTAAATAAACTCATGGAACTCAGCCCATCTGGTTATGAAGCCAAATGTGTTACAGGAATTAGTTTTCCTCAAGTGAACTCTCTGGTGTGAGGGCCTGTTTTCTTCTCTCTCTGAGTGCACACAGCTTCATCACTCCTGCAGGCAGCCTCCTTCCACCCTTCTGACCTTAAATTTCAGCTGCACCTTCTTCTCTGTTTTTAGCTGTGCAGTTTGTTCTTTCCAGTCTTCAGATCACTCTCCAGTTTGTTGACGTAGATGTGGATGATATCTAGTTGTATATGTGGACAAGGTGAACTCAGGGTCCTCCTTCTCTGCCATATCCCCACACTCCTCTCTCCATCATATTAACCCTTGTTTACATGTTTGGTAGAATTCACCTGTGAAGCCATCTAGTTGTGCACATTTGTTCGTTGGGAGTTTTATGATTACTGATTCAATTTCTTTATTGATAGTTTGTTCAAATTTTGTATTTCTTCCTGATCAATTTTGAGAGATTATATGTTTTTAGAAGTGGCTGCTGCTGAGGTCGAAGAGGTTGCTGCCTGTGTTCTCCTCAAGGATTTTGATGGATTCCTGTCTCATGTTGAGGTCTTTCATCCATTTTGAGTCTGTTTTTGTGTGTGGTGTAAGGAAATAATCCAGTTTCAATTTTCTGCACATGACTGTTCAATTTTCACAACACGATTTGTTGAAGGGACTCTCTTTTTTTCATTGGACATTCATTCCTGCTTTGTCGAAGATTAGTTGACCATAGAGTTGAGGGACAACTTCTGGGCTCTCTATTCTGTTCCATTGATTTATGTGTCTGTTTTTGTGCCAGTACCATACCGTCTTGATGATGACAGCTTTGTAATAGAGTTTGAAATCTGGGATTGTGATGCCACCAACTTTGGCTTTCTTTCTCAACATTCCTCTGGTTATTCAGGGTCTTTTCTGGTTCCATATAAATTTTAGAATTATTTGTTCCATTTCTTTGAAAAACAAATGGATGGTATTTTGATAGGGATTGCATTAAACGTGTAGATTGCTTTAGGTAGCATAGACATTTTCACAATATTTGTTCTTCTAATCCATGAGCATGGAACGTTTTACCATTTGTTTGTGTCCTCCTCAATTTCTTTAATGAGTACTTTATAGTTTTCTGAGTACAGATTCTTTGCCTCTTTGGTTAGGTTTATTCCTAGGTATCTTATGGTCTTGGGTGCTATTGTAAATGGGATTGACTCCTTAATTTCTCTTTCTTCTGTCTTGCTGTTGATGTATAGAAATGCAACTGATTTCTGTGCATTGATTATATATCCTGACACTTTACTGAATTCCTGTACAAGTGCTAGCAGATTTGGAGTGGAGTCTTTTGGGTTTTCCACACGAAGTGTCATATCATCTCCAAAGAGTGAGAGTTTGACTTCTTCTTTGCTGATTCGGATACACTTTATTTCTTTTTATTGTCTGATTGTTGAAGCTAGGACTTCTAGTACTATGTTGAATAGCAGTGATGATAGTGGACATCCCTGCCATGTTCCTGACCTTGGGGAAAGAGCTCTCAGTTTTTCCCCATTGAGAATGCTATTCGCTGTGGGTTTTTCCTAGGTGGCTTTGGTGGTATTGAGGTATGTAGCCTCTATCCCTACACTTTGAAGAGTTTGATCAAGAAAGGATGCTGTTCTTTGTCAAATGCTTTTTCAGCATCTATTGAGAGTATCATATGGTTCTTGTTCTTTCTTTTATTGATGTATTGTATCACATTGATTGATTTGTGGACATTGAACCATCCTTGCAGCCCAGGAATAAATCCCACTTGGTCGTGGTGAATAATCTTTTTAATGTGCTGTTGGATCCTATTGGCTAGTATTTTGGTGAGAATTTTTGCATCCGTCTTCATCAAGGATATTGGTCTGTAATTCTCCTTTTTGATGGGGTCTTTGTCTGGTTTTGGGATCAAGGCCATGCTGGCCTCATAAAATGAGTTTGGAAGTTTTCCTTCCATTTCTACTTTTTGGAACGTTTCAGGAGAATAGGTACTAATTCTTCTTGAAATGTTTGGTAGACGGGGCACCTGGGTGGCTCAGTGGGTTAAGCCTCTGCCTTCGGCTCAGGTCATGGTCTCAGGGTCCTGGGATTGAGCCCCACATTGGGCTCTCTGCTCAGCAGGGAGCATGCTTCCCTTCTTCTCTCTCTCTGCCTGCCTCTCTGCCTACTTGTGATCTCTGTCTGTCAAATAAATAAATACAATCTTTAATAAATAAATAAATAAATAAATAAATAAATAAATAAATAAATAATAATAAATAAATAAATGTTTGGTAGAATTCCCCTGGGAAGCTGGCTGGCCCTGGGCTCTTGTTTTTTGGGCTCTTGTTTTTTGGGAGACTTTTGATGACTGCTTCAATCTCCTTACTGCTTATGGGTCTGTTCAGGTTTTCTATTTCCTTCTGGTTCAGTTTTGGTAGCTTATACTTCTCTAGGATTGCATCCATTTCTTCCAGATAGTCAAATTTGGTGGCATATAGATGCTCATAATATGTTCTTATAATTGTTTGTATTTCTTTGGTGTTGGTTTTGGTCTCTCCTCTTTCATTCATGATTTTATTTATTTGGGTCCTTTCTCTTTTCTTTTTGGTAAGTCTGGCCAGAGGTTTATCAATCTTATTAATTCTTTCAAAGAACCAGTTCCTAGCTTCGTTGATTTCTTCTACTGTTCTTTTGGTTTCTATTTCATTGATTTCTTCTCTGATCTTTATGATTTTCCTCTCCTGCTGGGTTTAGGCTTTCTTTGCTGTTCTTTCTCCAGCTCCTTTAGGTGTAGGGTTAGATTGTGTACTTGAGAACATTCTTGTTTCTTGAGAAAGGCTCGTGTCACTCATATTTTCCTCTCAAGACTACCTTTGCTGTGTCCCAAAGATTTTGAACAGTTGTGTTTTCATTTTCATTTGTTTCCATGATTTTTTTTCAATTCTTCCTTAATTTCCTGGTTGACCCATTCATTCTTTAGTGCGATGCTCTTCAGCCTCGTAAGTTTTCAGATTTTCCTCTTGTGATTGAGTTCTAGCTTCAGAGCATTGTGGTCTGAAAATATGCAGGGAATGATCCCAAACTTTTGGTACTGATTGAGACCAGATTTGTGACCCAGGATGTGATCTATTCTGGAGAATGTTCTATGTGCACTAGAGAAGAATGTGTATTCTGTTGCTTTGGGATGGAATGTTCTGAATATATCTGTGATGTCCATCTGGTCCAG
>NW_019154151.1:7073605-7076684 GCF_002288905.1 Enhydra lutris kenyoni | reverse complement strand
CTGTGATTGAGTTCTAGCTTCAGAGCATTGTGGTCTGAAAATATGCAGGGAATGATCCCAAACTTTTGGTACTGATTGAGACCAGATTTGTGACCCAGGATGTGATCTATTCTGGAGAATGTTCTATGTGCACTAGAGAAGAATGTGTATTCTGTTGCTTTGGGATGGAATGTTCTGAATATATCTGTGATGTCCATCTGGTCCAGTGTGTCATTTAAAGCCTTTATTTCTTTGTTGATCTTTTGCTTAGATGATCTGTCCATTTCAGTGAGGTTGGTGTTAAAGTCTCCTGCTAATTTGTATTATTGTCAATGTGTTTCTTTGATTTTGCTATTAATTGGTTTATATAATTGGCTGCTCCCATGTTAGGGGCATAGATATTTAAAATCGTTAGATCTCCTTGTTGGACAGACCCTTTGGGTATGATATAGTGTCCTTCTTCATCTCTTATTGTAGTCTTTGGCTTAAAAATCTAATTTGTCCGCTATAAGGAATGCCACCCCAGCTTTATTTCAATGTCCATTAACATAGTAAATTGTTTTCCACCCCCTCACTTTAAATCTGGAGGTGTCTGAGGTGTCTTTGGATCTAAAATGAGTTTCTTGTAGACAGCATAATGATGGGCATTTTTTTGTTGTTGTTGTTCCATTTTGATACCTTGTGTCTTTTGGTTGGAGCATTTTGCCCATTTACATTCAGGGTAACTATTGAAAGATATGAATTTAGTGTCATTGTACTGCCTGTAAGGCGACTGTTACTGTATGTTGTCTCTGTTCATGTCTGGTCTATTTCTTTTAATCTCTCTCTTTGCTTAGAGGACCCCTTTCAATATTTTCAGTAGTGTTGGTTTGGCATTGCAAAATCTTTTAATTTTCATTTGTCCTGGAAACTTTTTATCTCTCCTTCTATTTTCAGTAACAGTCTAGCTAGATATAATATTCTTGGCTGCACATTTTTCTCGTTTATTGCTCTGAATATATCATGCCAGTCCTTTCTGGCCTGCCAGGTCTCTGTGGATAAGTCTGCTGCCAATCTAATATTTCTACCATTGTATGAATTACAGACCTCTTGTCCTGAGCCGCTTTCAGGAGTTTCTCTTTGTCACTAAGACTTGTGAGTTTTACTATTAGATGATGGGTGTGGACCTATTCTTACTGATTTTGAGGGCGGGTTCTCTGTGCCTCCTGGATTTTGATGCTTGCTCCCTTTGCCATATTAGGGAAATTCTCTATTATAATTTGCTCCAATATAACCTTCTGCCTCTCTCTCTCTTTCTTCTTCTTCTGGGATCCCAATTATTCTAATATTATTTCATCTTATGGTATCACTTATCTCTCGAATTTTCCCCTCGTGGTCCAGTAGTTGTCTGTCTCTCTTTTGCTCAGCTTCTTGATTCTCCATAATTTGGTCCTCTACATCACGGATTGTCTCTTCTGCCTCATTTATCCTAGCAGTAAGAGCCTCCAGTTTTTATTGCACCTCATTAATAGTTTTTATTTTTTTTTCGACTTTGTTAGATTTTAGTTATTTTTTTCTTTTTTTTCTCCAGAAAGGGATTCTCTAATATCTTCCATGCTTTTTTGGAGCCCAGCTACCACCTTGATAACTGTCATTCTAAACTCTAGCTCTGATATATTACCAATGTCCATATTGATTAGGTTCCTAGCTGTCAATAGTGCCTCTTGTTCTTTTTTTGTGTGGTGAGTTTTTCTGCCTTGTCATTTTATCCAGATAAGAATAGGTGAATGAGAGAGTAAAATACTAAAAGGGTGACAAAAAACCCCGGGAAAATATACGTTAACCAAATCAGAAGAGAACTGAAACCATGGGGAGGAGAAATGAGAAGAAAAGGGAGAGAAAAAATATGTATATATTAGACTGGTGAATAGAACAGGGCCTCCCACTTGATTTTGGGTGTATTCTCATCTCTTAGAAGAAAATACCTCCAAAAATTTTAAAGAAAGAAAAACCTATATATACAAAAAGAGGGGTAAACATGATGAAGGGGTGGACTATGACTGTAAAGATGGAAATTTTAAAAAAATTCTAAGAAAGGAATTGATAAGTCAGTTGGAAAAAGAAAAAAAAAAAACGGAGGGACTGTGATCAGGCTGGAGACTAGAACAAAGCCATGTGCTAGATTTAGGATATATTTTGATCTATTAGAAAAAAAATTGTATCCCAAAATTTTAAAGGAAAAAAAAAACGTATATGCATACAAAAAATAAGGTAAAATGCAAGGACGGGATAAAATATGACTATAACAATGAATATTTAAAAAGATTTTTTAAAAAGATATTGATAAGATAATACGGTTAAAATCGTTAAAAGAAGAAAGAGGAAAGGTTAAAAAATAGAATAAGAAAATAAAATTAAAAACATTTAATTTTGCAAGACTAAAGGATCATGGGAAAAAAGCCATGAAGTCTATGTGTTGCTTTCCCCTATCTCTGGAGTTCCACAATTCTCATTGATCAGCGAACTTGGTCTTGGCTGGATATTCTTGCTAATCTTCTGGGGGAGGAGCCTGTTGCAGTGATTCTCAAATATCTTTCCCCGAGGCGTAATTGAACTCCCCTTACCAGGGGCCAGGTGAAGTAATCTGTTTGGGTTCACTTTTGGTAGTATTTGTTCCCTGAACCCTTTCTGCAGAGCTGTGGAGGACAGGAATGAAAATGGCAGCCTCTCAATCTCCAGCCCAAAAGAGCTGAGAGCTTGGGCCCCCACTCCTCAGTGCACCCTCAGAGAAAAGCAGTCAATCTCTTACTCTCCCTGTTCTCCAGCCACGCTCTGTGCTCACCCAGCCTGTGACAAAGATTTCTATCACTGGTGCATGGCCCCATTTGGAGTCTCCAAACCCAGCAGATTCCTGCCACCTGCTGCTGTGCCATGCCTCCTGGTAATGGATGGAGGGTGTCTCTCTGGATCTGCCACTTGTGGGGTCTCTGCTTTTTGAGCAGTGACCCAACTGTGACTTGGATCCCAGTTTAAGGTAACCCCGAGCTTAAAGCCCCACCTCAGCTCTGTTTCTGTAGATGGCTTCCCTGCTCTGATAACTGGGATCTCTGCCACACTCAGA
>NW_019154151.1:7035492-7048605 GCF_002288905.1 Enhydra lutris kenyoni | reverse complement strand
GGGTAGGGCTATCGACATTGGGGAGGGTATGTGCTAAGGTTAGTGCTGTGAAGTATGTAAACCTGGCGATTCACAGACCTGTACCCCTGGGGATTAAAATGTATTACATGTTTATAAAAAAATAAAATTAAAAAAAAGAGAAAAAAAAAAAAAAGAATGTGTCCATAGTCAGATGCTCCAGAGTCAGCATTTTAGAAACACATGACCAAAAATCTATATTTTCCTTGGACATATTCCACTTACTTCACACATTAAAAAATGTTTATAAATGAAACACTTTGAAGAGGGAAGGAATATCATATTTTCAAGGATCCTTTTGGACATGCTATGTGTGTCAATTAAATACAGAATCACCTCGGTGATGTGATATAAAACTTTTTTTTCTAATTGTAGAGAACAAGAGCTAAAGTCAGCAGCATTTTAAGAACAAATCTAATTTAAAATTTTAAAATTACTAGTGAGTACACATTTTCTTTTTTTATCTCCCTGAATTTGTTTTACACAATCCTACCTAAATTCAACAAACATATTATCTTAATAATATTGGAGAATTATAGAATAATATATGTGATACTGGGTAAACCATTGAATTATAGTTTATTATCACTTTCTTCTATCTTCTTGGTCCTTGCTTTTAAATATTTTTAGGCAAATAAAATCAAAAGGAAAATGGGACTTTCTGATAAAAAAAAGAAAACCTGAATTTTACATTTTGTCATGCATTTTGCTTTCTCCCCATGAGTAGAAAATTATTTTTCTAAATCAAAACCTGAAACCAAGATAATTGCTTCCTATTAATTTATTTCTAATTAAATTATTTCACAGCACTTAAAAATGGAATTCAAATTCCAAAGGAAAAATCTAGAATATTTTTTTCTATAGAAGAATATAAGATTTCAGCTTCTATAGGTTATTGGTTCCCTGGAGTTCTTAACATTGAAATGTGATACTTCATATTACTGTTCTCTACTTGAAAAGATACATCAATGTCCATTGTTCTTTTTATTATTTGACTTTAGCTTGAGCTTCTCCCTCTCCTTTCTCTGTTAGAACAAATTCAGGTGCATAAAAAGATAACCTTTAGGTACCCACTTATAAGTGACTTCTCATTCTACTTTACATAAGTTTTACTATCAGCTCAAGAAATTTCTTTAGAGTATTAATGGACTTAAGCAATTCTACTCAAAATGACATTTGGCTTATTATTTAAATTTCAGATGCTTTTATTTTTCATATAACTATTCATTGCCTGTATCTCCTTTCATTTCTTTTCCAAAGGTCTAACTTTAGTGTACATGTACATGTGTTCAGTATCATTTGTTTCTTCATGCCAAATATTTCTAATATTGGTTTATGTGTCGATTTGGGGTTTTGGGGGTTTTTTTGTTGTTTTTCTCCTATTTAAGAAGGATTCCTTTTGCTTTCTAGTTTGACCAGTAGGCAAACATCAGCAGGATAATACTTCACTGTTCTGATGACTTGTCATCACAAGCAAGGAGGTTATTTCACCAACCCAAACCTGGTAGTTCATTTTCCTCTTTCCATTTTCTAGAATTTTAAGTTAATTTATTTTAAGAAGCACTCAGAAGGAAGGAGGGCAAGGATTTAATACATGTTATGGGATTCTGCACTATATGTCTTACTGTATCTCAGTAAAACATATTTTGACATAATTGGTGGTTCTGGAATTCTTCCCAGAAGCATAGAAGTGCCTGCAATGGGGGTAAAACTGAACTACCAATGCTAAATCTAGAACTCATTTCAGACTTTTAATTCTGCCATATGTAAATGTCTTTCCAGGCCTTAAAAATAAAGAAAAAAATATTCATTCAGAATGTTTAAGTATATAAAAAACAAAACAAAACACTGTTTCATGGCTACTGCCAGTGTTCATTGTTAAACACAGAGGGCCTTAAAGGAAACACAGACTGCTTAGAAATAGAATATTCATCAAGTTATAATGGTTGATAATTATATTGCTACATTGCCAAGTTGTTTCCCAAATATATTGCAAAACAACACTTAGATGCTGGCATCCCATCACCATCAACTGGCCAAGAGTGTTTACTAGGAAAGTCTACTAAAAGAAAATCAATATTTACAAGGAAACAAACAGAAATAGACAAAAAAAAAAAAAACCTTCCAGTATTTGACAAACTCATGATGAAGCCAAATGCTCCTGAAGTTGCCATTTTTTTGTCAGTTGAGTTTGAAATTCAACAGCTTTAAATCTAAGGAATGCTGGCACCTGAGATTCCATTATTTTTGCAAGTAAGCCCATCATTTGTCAATCCTTTAGCCTTGACAAATTCTGAAGAGTTGGTTCAGTGTTTGTTCATTCCTTTATGAACCCTGTCCAAAAGAATATTTAATGTATTCATTTGGTGACATTAACTGAACATTCAAGCACTTTAAATAAAGACTCCTACATTCTGGTAGCTAATTAGACTTCATTTACAACATCCAGATATACTTAAGAGTATTTCATCTCTACCATCTGATCTAGATAATCTATGTATACTACTTAGAAAATTTCACTTGACAATGAAAATTTTCAGCCCTTGGTTTCCAGAGAAACTATCAACTTATACAACTGAAAACTGGATTGGATTAATTAATCCAACTCACTTAAGGTTTATAAATAACATACAACATTCCTAAAGATTAGTTCTAACAATTTTCAGGAGCCTACACTACTTACCCAGAAATGATATATTTCTAGATTTATCAAACTCTCAGGTTTACCTTTTCACTGGCAGAACACATCATAAAACACACCATGTAACTTGAAGATATTACTACTTTGTATGTGTGTGATCAAAGACATATTTAGATATGTGTATGGAAAACTAAAATTTGTTTCACAGTGATGACCTTTAGCTTTGTTTAGATGATTATTTCAGCTATTTCCACTTTTTTAAAGATTTTATTTATTCATTTAACAGACAGAGATTACAAGTAGGCAGAGAAGCAGGCAGAGAGAGAGAGAGAAGGAAGCAGGCCCCCTGCTGAGCAGAGAGCCTGATGCTGGGCTCAGCTATTTCCTCTTAATAATTCCTTAATTCTCAATACAATTATTTGGTTCTGGGCAAGGGAAATGGGCTCTGAGTGGTTAATTAGATAGGCACATGGAAATTATTATCTTATTTGACTGTGTCCTCATTTGTCTTTCAACTTTCTTCTGTTCTCATTCTGTGCTAAGGAAGCATGGTTTCTAATAGCAATCAAATTTAGTGCTTTGTCTCAATTCTGGTTTCTGGTATTCTTGTCTTGTTTGCAAGATTACGATAATCTCCAAACTAAATTCCTAGTCTCAAGTATCTTTGCCCTTGAATCCACTCCCCATATCACTGTCAAAATTTATCTTTTCAAGCACCACTTACAACTTGTAATCCTGTGTGACCATGTTCTTACAATGATATTCTGTCACACACTGAATCAAATCCAAACTCATCATTTGACAATTTAAGCCCCATAATCTAACACACCACTCCCTTTCTCTAGCTACTGATATTGACCTTCATTCTGGTTAAATACCTCTTCTTTTCATCCTACCCCTACTCTTTATGAAAGTCTTGACTATGTGATTCAGCTATTCATACATACTGCAAAGTGAATGTTACATTAAAATAAGAGAAAAATCCAGGAGAACTGCCCACAACTTGGTAACAATAAAATATTTGGACTTTTTTTCTTCATATAATAATAACAGCAGATAGTAATGTGGTATTAATCAAGTATCAGCCACGCCCCTTTTTTAGAAGATTTTATTTACTTATTTGACAGAGAGAGAGAGAGAGAGAATAGGGAGAGGGGAAGAGAGAGAGGGAAAGAGGGAATCTCAAGAAGACTCTGCACTGATTATAGAGCCCAGTGTGGAACTCAATATTATAACCCTGATATCATGACCTGAGCTGAAATCAAGAGCTGCATGCTTAAATGACTGAGCCACTCAGGCACCCCTGTCAGGCCCTATTTCAATGGCTTTAAAAATATTATTTCTAGGGCGCCTGGGTGGCTCAGTTGGTTGGGCGACTGCCTTCAGCTCAGGTCATGATCCCAGAGTCCTGGGATCGAGTCCCGCATCGGGCTCCTAGCTCCATGGGGAGTCTGCTTCTCCCTCTGAGCTTCTCCTCTCTCATGCTCTCTCTCACTGTCTCTCTGTCAAATAAATAAATAAAATCTTAAAAAAATATATATATATTATTTCTATATCCAGCATTTCTTCTGATTGGTTTGGTGCCTGTGCCATACTGCTTATTAAATATAGTGGATACCATCCTTAGAAACAGGTGTGGTCAGAAAATACTTTCATCTGTGCTAAGTTAAAAGCAGGAGTACCAAAAAAATTTTCAGGCAAAGGAAGGGATATACCAAGAAGCACCAGAGCTCAAGATAACATAGGAAATTATAAGTAGGCCAGTATATGTGGAATGAAAAGAGAGTAATAGATTGAGAAAGAATTCTAGAAACCATGTTCCAGAAAGATCATGATGGGCCTTTAAAATTATTAAAGCAAATAATGGTATGTTCAGATTAGTATTTTAGAAACCTTACTCCTCCAGCAGTGTGGAGCTTTAAGAGTTCAGTTTGTAGGCAGAATTACCTGTGTGGGGAGAAGTTTTTTCTAACTCTATCACATTTGTCTCACTCAAATTCTGTCAACAGTATTGAGTTTTAAACCTCTTTTCCAAGTGCAACTGGGATACAGCACTTTTCCTTTTCTCCAAAAGAAATTATCTCCTGTCAGTCCAGCAGGAATGTCCATATCTATTCTGTATTCACATCATTTTCCAGTTCATTTTTTTCTAAAGATTTGTTATCAAACTTAAAACCTAAAGTCCTTTTTGGCTTACAAAGTCTTATATAATCTTTTCTCTGACCATGTCCATAAGCTCATCTCATATCACTTTTATTCTCACTTACCTTGGTCCAGCCACACTGGACTTATTTTATTATGAACAAATGAAAGACTTGGCATTAGCTGTTTACTTCTGCCTCGAATCTACCAACACTTTCCCCCTTTCTCCAAGACTACTACAGCTGGATCCTTCTCACTCTTCATGTCTTAGCTTAAATAACACATCTAAGAAGCCTTTCCTAACCAGTAAATCTAAGAGCAAACAAGACACCTGTATTATTCTAAAATTCTCTATATAGCAGATATTCTCTGGTACTCCTCTCATTATTTGTTAGCTTGTTGATTTGCATATTTGTTTGTTGACTGTCTTCCTTCAATTCTAGAATATACACCATGAAAAGAAAAGAACCTTCTCTATCTCACTTAATGTTGAATTGCTGGGGACAGGGACAAACTAGGTGTTTGATAAATATTTGTAGAAGGAATAAATGAATCAAGTGCACACTGTCCACATTGATTCACCAAAATAATAATAATATTAAAAAAACCTAGAACTCTGTTGACTGAATGTCAGTAAGCAATTTTTTAAAACAATCCTCATGGGATTAATTCTTTATGCTTGATTTCTTTTGCATATCAAGACATAACTGATGCATATATACAATGTGAATATCAGAGAATAATGCTGTTATTTTATACCTCATAAGCCCTTCAAGTGATGGAATATTTGGAACATCTCAAGTTGAGAGAAAAATACAACAGAAATATGATAATCTAATAATTTATGAGCAAAAAATTGAGGGAAGATGTCAATGTACAATTCTATGGAACTTGATTCATGTTTCTCAAAATTTCTTGAGTATACACATGATATTACTAAAACAAATTTTATCACACAGATGTCAGATATTTTTGGTGGATATAAGTAATCCAATGCTTCCTATTGCTTTTGGTTAAAAAATGAACCAAATTTTTCACGAGGACCCAATTTTTCCTTGAGGTTTTATACCTACACATATTGTGCAAATAAATCATGTTTTCAATAATTACTGATTATTTTGAACAAAGAACACTGACCAATAAGACAAAAGAGAAGGTGCAGAAATAGATCTGCATTTACTAAAATGTCATTTATGACAACTAAATAGAAACATGGGAAGAAGACTTAACAGGCAATTCACAAAAGAGGGTATCTAAGTGATTAAGAAATGCATGAAAATTTGCTAAGGCTTATCAGTTATCAGGACAAATGCAAATTAAAACCACAATAAAACACCCTTCAAATCCACCAATAAAACTAAAATGCAAAAAAAAATCTATGTTGGCAAGAACAATATAATTCTCATACTCTGTTGCTGGAAGTATAAATTGGTGCAACTCATTTGGAAAACTGTTTGGTAGTACCTACTAAAGCTGAACATATGTCTACTCTAACCCAACAATTCTACTTTGACATTTTTGCATGTAATTAACAGAAATGCCTACATTTTGTTCACCAAAGAACATGAATTAGAACATCTATGGCAGCACTATTTGTAAAACCCTCAAACTTGAAGTTGTTTATATATAGTAGAATGAATAAGTATTGGTATATTCACGGAATAAATTATTACATAGTAATCACAAATAAAAAGTGCAACACCAAATGACATGGGTAAGTCTTACAAATACAATGCTGAATGAAAGAATTTAGACACAAAAGAAGAGTACCTACTGTATTTTCCAATTATATAAAGTACAAAAACAAACAAAACTAATCTTTGTTGGTAGATATCAGGATAGTGGTTACTCTGAAACATGAGTAATGATAGGTAGGGAGCACAAGTGGGTTTCTAGAGTGTTGGTACTATTATGTTTCCAAATCTGGATACTGGTTACATAAGTTTATTCAGTTGGTATCATTTATTGAGTTGTATACTCAATATATAATTGTATATACTTAGATGTTCACTTTTCTGTATATCAAAAATTTACACACAAATTTGAAAACATTTTCCTAAGAGCCTACTACATTCTAAAACTTTTTAAGGGTGAGGGGCTGGTAGAGATGAACAAGCTGATGTGGTCTTTGCTTTTGGGGAGCTTACCTTTTACTTAGGGAAAATAAGAAGGTAAACTATATATATGTGTATATATATATATATATAGAGAGAGAGAGAGAGAGAAAGAGAGGGAGTTATATAGAGTTATATATAACTATATACATAGTTATATGTATATATACATAAAACAAAATAATAAAACACCAATGTTATAATAAACACAAAAAATATATTACCTAACATCACTGAGCTTACTGTCCAACAGAAAAGCTAGAAAATTTAATCAGTAATTTCAACAAAATGCCATAAATCTGTGATCTCAAAAGTGCAGTGAACTATGCTAATCTAGGGGCTGCAGAAAAGAAGTGACATTTGAGCTGAGACCTGAACAATGAGTTAGTCATTACATGGAGAGTGGAGAAGGGTGTGTATGACTTTAAGCCAATTCTATGCCCTGCAGCTCTAAGGTTAAGTTCAAAAAACAGAATTGTTGAAGCTAGAAACCAAAGGAAAAATGAGACAGAATGTAGCTACAGTAGTAAATAAGAGTTGGATCAGGAGGTACTCTGGACCAGATTAAAAATTTTGTATTGTATCTTAAGTGTAAGTGTAAGTCAAATTTTAAGCAGAGGAGTCATATCATTTACAGTTTTAAAACATCATTCTGGTTGCAAGGTGAAATGACTTGAGAGCTACATATCAGTTAAACAATTTGGTACGTTAGGATGGATAACAACTTAAAGCAAAGTGATAGCAATTGAACTGGGAAGAAGTAGATTAATACAGAAGGTATTTTAAAATTAAAGTCAATTCAATTAGTTTCAGTTTTAAAGACTGGTGAAGGAATACAAGTATTCAAAATAATTTATAAGCTTGGGATTTGACCAACTGGATGATGCCCATTACATAATTTTCAGCTGTATATGCATGGCTCACTCTCTCATTCAATTTTGGTCTCTATTAAGATGTCACCTAAACAAGAGGTTTTTCCTGACCTCCCTGTATTAAATAGCAATTTTCATCACTCTTTACTCCTTATCCTACTTTATTTTCCTTCTTAGAACTTATTATCTGACATTTTATTTTTTTATTTTTGACCTTGTCACTAGAAAACATACCCTATAAAACCATGAATGTTGTCTGTGTTGTTCATTGTTGTATCCATTGTCTAAAGTAACATCTAGCATAATAGATGTTCAATTAATATTTGCCAAGTGGATAAATTTTCTGAATATAGAGAATATTGATGGGAGTATAGGTTAAGAAAAATCAATATTTTTATTATTTTGAGATATTTATTACACAACCAAGTAGACAAGATGAGCAGACAACTGGATACAAAAGTTTAGAGATCACAAAGAGGTTAATGATAAAGATACAAATTCAGTTGTCAACAGCATATTGATCGTATTTAAAGTGGTTGAACTGCATGATGTCATGGTACTATATTGGGGCTTTGAATTTTGCTCTTACCCTCTTAGAATGCTATCGTAAGAAGCATTCTTTTGAGGAAGCTGATTCAACATATTCGAGGATAAGAGACCATATAGATGAGAACTGAGGTGTCCCAACTTTCTGTTAGCACCAACTGCAAATTTTGTGTGATATAATCTTGGACCTTACAAAAATTACACCTGCCACCTCACTGTAATTGCATAAATAAGACCAAGTGAGAACAGCCAAAGTACTGCCCATTCAGCTCGGATTCACAAGTAATAATAATTCAGTGTGTTTTTAAGCCACTAAGATTTGGAGAACTTTGCTACACAGCAATAGCTAACTGGGGCAGACACTGAGGGTGAGACTAAAGAAAAAGAAGCCATTTAGATGAAGGAATTGGAGAAAAAGAAAAAAAAGTAGGGAAACATATTTTGACATATATATTTGGGTGGCGGAATGAATCAAATGATGATGGAATGGCTAAGGGTGGAAAAAGAAAGGAAGCCCTAAGGAACTCCCAATATTTAAGATTTGTTAGAGAAAGAGGTATTGACAAAGCAGTAACTTTCAAAGAAATGGTCAAAGTGATAAAAGGAAAAGGAAAAAAAACAAAATGTCACAAAAAGGAATATAGTATTTCCTACAAAGAGTGGTATATTGTATTAAAAGAAAAGAAACTGTGGTAGATGAAAAAAGATGAAAGTATTTATATTAGTATTGTATTTAGTGAGATCACATAAACAAAAATGAATGTAATTTATTATAGTAATTAACTACCAAGTAGATATATAAATCATTAAAAAAATATAAACCAAGGTGCCTGGATGGCCCAGTTGGTTAAGTGACTGCCTTCAGCTCAGGTCATGATCCTGGAGTCCTTGGCCCCTGGAATTAACAGGCTCCCAACATGGCAGGGAATCTGATTCACCCTCTGACCCTCCCCCTTCTCATGCTCTCTCTCTCATCCTCTGTCTCTCTCAAATAAATAAAATCTTTAAAAATGGAAATACTGCATATGCCTGTAAAAATAGATTGGAGAGGAAGCAAGATGGCGGAGGAGGAAGAAACTGAAATAGCATTAGGTCCCAGGAGTTTGGCTAGATTGTTATGAAACCATTGATAATACCTACAAACTCAACAGGAGATAAAAGAGAAGAGCAGCAATTTAGGAACAAAAAATGGACCACTTTCTGGAAGGTAGAACATGAGAAGAAGTGAATAAAAAGTGACAAGAAGATAGACTAAGGGGAGAGGGGCTGAGTCCTAGCAAGCTGTGGAGAAGTAGAACACAAAAACAAACCTTTAGAAGTCTGTTCCACTGAGGGATGTCACTCCAGAGGCTAAGCGGAGGTGGAGCTCTGGTGGAGACACTGTGGTCTCAGGACACATGGGGTCACAGAAAGACCATGGGTATCTGAGTGTGGCAGAGATCCCAGTTATCAGAGCAGGGAAGCCATCTACAGAAACAGAGCTGAGGTGGGGCTTTAAGCTCGGGGTTACCTTAAACTGGGATCCAAGTCACAGTTGGGTCACTGCTCAAAAAGCAGAGACCCCACAAGTGGCAGATCCAGAGAGACACCCTCCATCCATTACCAGGAGGCATGGCACAGCAGCAGGTGGCAGGAATCTGCTGGGTTTGGAGACTCCAAATGGGGCCATGCACCAGTGATAGAAATCTTTGTCACAGGCTGGGTGAGCACAGAGCGTGGCTGGAGAACAGGGAGAGTAAGAGATTGACTGCTTTTCTCTGAGGGTGCACTGAGGAGTGGGGGCCCAAGCTCTCAGCTCTTTTGGGCTGGAGATTGAGAGGCTGCCATTTTCATTCCTGTCCTCCACAGCTCTGCAGAAAGGGTTCAGGGAACAAATACTACCAAAAGTGAACCCAAACAGATTACTTCACCTGGCCCCTGGTAAGGGGAGTTCAATTACGCCTCGGGGAAAGATATTTGAGAATCACTGCAACAGGCTCCTCCCCCAGAAGATTAGCAAGAATATCCAGCCAAGACCAAGTTCGCTGATCAATGAGAATTGTGGAACTCCAGAGATAGGGGAAAGCAACACATAGACTTCATGGCTTTTTTCCCATGATCCTTTAGTCTTGCAAAATTAAATGTTTTTAATTTTATTTTCTTATTCTATTTTTTAACCTTTCCTCTTTCTTCTTTTAACGATTTTAACCGTATTATCTTATCAATATCTTTTTAAAAAATCTTTTTAAATATTCATTGTTATAGTCATATTTTATCCCGTCCTTGCATTTTACCTTATTTTTTGTATGCATATACGTTTTTTTTTTCCTTTAAAATTTTGGGATACAATTTTTTTTCTAATAGATCAAAATATATCCTAAATCTAGCACATGGCTTTGTTCTAGTCTCCAGCCTGATCACAGTCCCTCCGTTTTTTTTTTTTCTTTTTCCAACTGACTTATCAATTCCTTTCTTAGAATTTTTTTAAAATTTCCATCTTTACAGTCATAGTCCACCCCTTCATCATGTTTACCCCTCTTTTTGTATATATAGGTTTTTCTTTCTTTAAAATTTTTGGAGGTATTTTCTTCTAAGAGATGAGAATACACCCAAAATCAAGTGGGAGGCCCTGTTCTATTCACCAGTCTAATATATACATATTTTTTCTCTCCCTTTTCTTCTCATTTCTCCTCCCCATGGTTTCAGTTCTCTTCTGATTTGGTTAACGTATATTTTCCCGGGGTTTTTTGTCACCCTTTTAGTATTTTACTCTCTCATTCACCTATTCTTATCTGGATAAAATGACAAGGCAGAAAAACTCACCACACAAAAAAAGAACAAGAGGCACTATTGACAGCTAGGAACCTAATCAATATGGACATTGGTAATATATCAGAGCTAGAGTTTAGAATGACAGTTATCAAGGTGGTAGCTGGGCTCCAAAAAAGCATGGAAGATATTAGAGAATCCCTTTCTGGAGAAAAAAAAGAAAAAAATAACTAAAATCTAACAAAGTCGAAAAAAAAATAAAAACTATTAATGAGGTGCAATAAAAACTGGAGGCTCTTACTGCTAGGATAAATGAGGCAGAAGAGACAATCCGTGATGTAGAGGACCAAATTATGGAGAATCAAGAAGCTGAGCAAAAGAGAGACAGACAACTACTGGACCACGAGGGGAAAATTCGAGAGATAAGTGATACCATAAGATGAAATAATATTAGAATAATTGGGATCCCAGAAGAAGAAGAAAGAGAGAGAGAGGCAGAAGGTTATATTGGAGCAAATTATAATAGAGAATTTCCCTAATATGGCAAAGGGAGCAAGCATCAAAATCCAGGAGGCACAGAGAACCCGCCCTCAAAATCAGTAAGAATAGGTCCACACCCATCATCTAATAGTAAAACTCACAAGTCTTAGTGACAAAGAGAAACTCCTGAAAGCGGCTCAGGACAAGAGGTCTGTAATTCATACAATGGTAGAAATATTAGATTGGCAGCAGACTTATCCACAGAGACCTGGCAGGCCAGAAAGGACTGGCATGATATATTCAGAGCAATAAACGAGAAAAATGTGCAGCCAAGAATATTATATCTAGCTAGACTGTTACTGAAAATAGAAGGAGAGATAAAAAGTTTCCAGGACAAATGAAAATTAAAAGATTTTGCAATGCCAAACCAACACTACTGAAAATATTGAAAGGGGTCCTCTAAGCAAAGAGAGAGATTAAAAGAAATAGACCAGACATGAACAGAGACAACATACAGTAACAGTCGCCTTACAGGCAGTACAATGACACTAAATTCATATCTTTCAATAGTTACCCTGAATGTAAATGGGCAAAATGCTCCAACCAAAAGACACAAGGTATCAAAATGGAACAACAACAACAAAAAAATGCCCATCATTATGCTGTCTACAAGAAACTCATTTTAGATCCAAAGACACCTCAGACACCTCCAGATTTAAAGTGAGGGGGTGGAAAACAATTTACTATGTTAATGGACATTGAAATAAAGCTGGGGTGGCATTCCTTATAGCGGACAAATTAGATTTTTAAGCCAAAGACTACAATAAGAGATGAAGAAGGACACTATATCATACCCAAAGGGTCTGTCCAACAAGGAGATCTAACGATTTTAAATATCTATGCCCCTAACATGGGAGCAGCCAATTATATAAACCAATTAATAGCAAAATCAAAGAAACACATTGACAATAATACAAATTAGCAGGAGACTTTAACACCAACCTCACTGAAATGGACAGATCATCTAAGCAAAAGATCAACAAAGAAATAAAGGCTTTAAATGACACACTGGACCAGATGGACATCACAGATATATTCAGAACATTCCATCCCAAAGCAACAGAATACACATTCTTCTCTAGTGCACATAGAACATTCTCCAGAATAGATCACATCCTGGGTCACAAATCTGGTCTCAATCAGTACCAAAAGTTTGGGATCATTCCCTGCATATTTTCAGACCACAATGCTCTGAAGCTAGAACTCAATCACAAGAGGAAAATCTGAAAACTTACGAGGCTGAAGAGCATCGCACTAAAGAATGAATGGGTCAACCAGGAAATTAAGGAAGAATTGAAAAAAAATCATGGAAACAAATGAAAATGAAAACACAACTGTTCAAAATCTTTGGGACACAGCAAAGGTAGTCTTGAGAGGAAAATATGAGTGACACGAGCCTTTCTCAAGAAACAAGAATGTTCTCAAGTACACAATCTAACCCTACACCTAAAGGAGCTGGAGAAAGAACAGCAAAGAAAGCCTAAACCCAGCA
>NW_019154151.1:7033715-7034871 GCF_002288905.1 Enhydra lutris kenyoni | reverse complement strand
GCCGAAGGCAGAGGCTTAACCCACTGAGCCACCCAGGTGCCCCGTCTACCAAACATTTCAAGAAGAATTAGTACCTATTCTCCTGAAACGTTCCAAAAAGTAGAAATGGAAGGAAAACTTCCAAACTCATTTTATGAGGCCAGCATGGCCTTGATCCCAAAACCAGACAAAGACCCCATCAAAAAGGAGAATTACAGACCAATATCCTTGATGAAGACGGATGCAAAAATTCTCACCAAAATACTAGCCAATAGGATCCAACAGCACATTAAAAAGATTATTCACCACGACCAAGTGGGATTTATTCCTGGGCTGCAAGGATGGTTCAATGTCCACAAATCAATCAATGTGATACAATACATCAATAAAAGAAAGAACAAGAACCATATGATACTCTCAATAGATGCTGAAAAAGCATTTGACAAAGAACAGCATCCTTTCTTGATCAAACTCTTCAAAGTGTAGGGATAGAGGCTACATACCTCAATACCACCAAAGCCACCTAGGAAAAACCCACAGCGAATAGCATTCTCAATGGGGAAAAACTGAGAGCTCTTTCCCCAAGGTCAGGAACATGGCAGGGATGTCCACTATCATCACTGCTATTCAACATAGTACTAGAAGTCCTAGCTTCAACAATCAGACAATAAAAAGAAATAAAGTGTATCCGAATCAGCAAAGAAGAAGTCAAACTCTCACTCTTTGGAGATGATATGACACTTCGTGTGGAAAACCCAAAAGACTCCACTCCAAATCTGCTAGCACTTGTACAGGAATTCAGTAAAGTGTCAGGATATATAATCAATGCACAGAAATCAGTTGCATTTCTATACATCAACAGCAAGACAGAAGAAAGAGAAATTAAGGAGTCAATCCCATTTACAATAGCACCCAAGACCATAAGATACCTAGGAATAAACCTAACCAAAGAGGCAAAGAATCTGTACTCAGAAAACTATAAAGTACTCATTAAAGAAATTGAGGAGGACACAAACAAATGGTAAAACGTTCCATGCTCATGGATTAGAAGAACAAATATTGTGAAAATGTCTATGCTACCTAAAGCAATCTACACGTTTAATGCAATCCCTATCAAAATACCATCCATTTGTTTTTCAAAGAAATGGAACAAATAATTCTAAAATTTATATGGAAC
>NW_019154151.1:7033361-7033615 GCF_002288905.1 Enhydra lutris kenyoni | reverse complement strand
CTGGCACAAAAACAGACACATAAATCAATGGAACAGAATAGAGAGCCCAGAAGTTGTCCCTCAACTCTATGGTCAACTAATCTTCGACAAAGCAGGAATGAATGTCCAATGAAAAAAAGAGAGTCCCTTCAACAAATCGTGTTGTGAAAATTGAACAGTCATGTGCAGAAAATTGAAACTGGATTATTTCCTTACACCACACACAAAAACAGACTCAAAATGGATGAAAGACCTCAACATGAGACAGGAATCCA
>NW_019154151.1:7022979-7033261 GCF_002288905.1 Enhydra lutris kenyoni | reverse complement strand
TCAAAATCCTTGAGGAGAACACAGGCAGCAACCTCTTCGACCTCAGCAGCAGCCACTTCTAAAAACATATAATCTCTCAAAATTGATCAGGAAGAAATACAAAATTTGAACAAACTATCAATAAAGAAATTGAATCAGTAATCATAAAACTCCCAACGAACAAATGTGCACAACTAGATGGCTTCACAGGTGAATTCTACCAAACATGTAAACAAGGGTTAATATGATGGAGAGAGGAGTGTGGGGATATGGCAGAGAAGGAGGACCCTGAGTTCACCTTGTCCACATATACAACTAGATATCATCCACATCTACGTCAACAAACTGGAGAGTGATCTGAAGACTGGAAAGAACAAACTGCACAGCTAAAAACAGAGAAGAAGGTGCAGCTGAAATTTAAGGTCAGAAGGGTGGAAGGAGGCTGCCTGCAGGAGTGATGAAGCTGTGTGCACTCAGAGAGAGAAGAAAACAGGCCCTCACACCAGAGAGTTCACTTGAGGAAAACTAATTCCTGTAACACATTTGGCTTCATAACCAGATGGGCTGAGTTCCATGAGTTTATTTAAAAAAAAAAGAAAGAAAGAAAGAAAGAAAAGTAAAGAAAAGAAAAAGAAAAAAGTGGGAGTTGGTGGCTAGAGCTTTCAAAGTCTGCTGACTCAGTACTGGGAAACCCAGGAGGGTGAGTGATAGCTGGGTCACTGACCTTAGAGAGATCACAGCCTGTGAAGAGAGGCAACAACAACAACAACAACAAAACAAACAAACAAACAAACAAACAAAAAGAGCAGTTTGCACAATGCCAGAGGAAAATAGGAGATGGATATGTTCTGATACCCTGTGTGACAGGAGTATTTAGGATGGAGTATTTAGTATAGGAGTATTTAGGATGATTTGATAGGTATCTAATTGTGTTTGTGTGACTAAATGAACCTAGTGTCCTCTTACTCTACTGCCATCAACCTTCTAATCATAAATTACATTAATTTTCATACCCACCTTTCTGATTTGGAATTATTACACTCTAAGCCTCTAAGAACATACTATGCAAATGTGAAATTCTACATTCCCGTCCTCTCAGATATATGTAAATGCATATATAAGAATAAATGAAATGAGACGTGACTAGCACTCATATATGTCTATACCTATCTATCATCTATTGAGAGTAACAATGATGTAACTGCTTATGCTCATTACTTACATATGAAATCCAAAGATCAGTTGGAAACTTCTAATTTGTAGATATAACCTTTGATTTCCCAGTGCATCTAATTTTTTAGACTATTTCTGATCAACCGTTTGGATAGGTGTCAATCTGGGGCAGTCTTCTTAACATATCGAAAATAATATTTGAAGGATATGACAAGGGACTGGAACATTTTATGTGGCTGAGCACACCACAGGAAAAAAATAAGGTGCTGATATTGTCATTTTCAAAAACATCTGAAAAAAATCTGAGAACTACTATAGATGAAATAGGAATATAAAAGAATCTAAAGATATCACTAAGAAGTAAAATTTTAGGAAGAAATTTTGGAAATAAAATTATTATTACTCATTGAAAATATTTTATTTATATGTGACAAAACTAATCTACTTATATGAAGGAGCAAAATAAAATCTGTTAACCCTATTCACAAACTCTGACATTCTTAATTCAAATTATTGTATGTGTCATATTTGGATGTAGTTGATTCATAAAATTCTAGCTCAGTCTCATCTCTTATGTCAAACTTGCACACAAGCCAGTAATTTTTCTACAAGTAGTTGACCTAGTCCATCTGTTTTGATAATTTTTGCCTTGGTAACTTAGACTAGAAATGTATAGGGTGCTTGAAATATTCATTGACTTAGAAATGAAGCGGGATCTCACTATCTTTTCTGAAGGATATGGAATAAAATAAATCATTATTTTCTAGCTCTAAAGGCAATGTGTAGTTCCTACCAAAATCCAATATGAAAATAGGCTTTCATAAACTGGTCCTAAAAATGTGAAGATTTTGCAAGATTTAACAAAAAGAAAATCCAGGGTTTATATAAATTGTAAGAACTAGTTCTGCTTAGTTAATAGAACCATACCATGAAATGGCTATGGGGAAGAAAGAAGATAACACCCAGATTAGAGTGGAATTTTTAGAAAGTTGAACTACTTTTCATCACAAAACAAGGGCTTATTGAAAAATTAAGCTTTCACAAAAAGAACAGGAAATGTCTATAAATATAATTTTAAGATTAACAAAAATTAAATGTAAAAATATTTTTAAAGTGTTGGTTATCAATAAACAGCCTTTTAACTGGTTATCAGGGTTTCCCACCAAAGGTTAGGAAAGTAAACAGTTTCCATTGTTTGTTAAATTGACCTCTTACAGAAAATATTTTGTAGTCAGTGGACCTGGAATCAAGCCATATGAAAACATGTCACACTTTTCTGTAAATCTCTTCATACTTAATACTACTCTAATAGATATTTTAAGCACACTATACAGAACTCAAAAGGTATTAAAATATATTATAAACAGTCATTCTTCCTTTTTCTATTCTGCTACCATCTAGTTCTCCTCCCCAGCGTTAATAACTGTTATGTGTTTCCTGTGCTTCCTTCCAGATGCAATTTATGCTTATATATGTGTATATGCATAATAACTTTGCCTTTTCTTTTTTTTTAAGATTTTATTTATTTGAGAGAGAGAGAGAGAGAGAGAAGAGCATGAGAGGGGAGAAGGTCAGAGGGAGAAGCAGACTCCCCACGGAGCTGGAAGCCTGATGGGGGACTCGATCCTGGGACTCCGGGATCATGACCCAAGCCGAAGGCAGTCGCCCAACCAACTGAGCCACCCAGGCACCCAACTTTGCCTTTTCTTAATGCAACTATTTATATTCATATGTACAAACACACATAAATATATGGCATTTATGTTATATATAGACATATGTTTGTATACATAAAGTTTTTTTTTACATATGAACAAATATGGCTATACAACTATTCCCACATTTTTTACAAAAGAGTTTACATATATAGGTTTTTTATTTATTATGTTTAATTAACCAACATATAGTACATCATTAGTTTTTGATGTGGTGTTCAATGATTCATTAGTTGCATATAACACCCAGTGTTCCTCACATCATGTGCCCTCCTTAATACCCATCACCTGGTTACCCCATCTCCCCACTCCTTTCCTTTCTGTAACCCTCAGTTTTTTCCTATAGTTAAGAGTCTCTCATGGTTTGTCTCCCTCTCTGAATTCTTCCCATTCAGTTTTCCCTTCCTTCCCCTATGGTCCTCTGCACTATTCCTTAAATTCCACATATGAGTGAAACCATATGATAATTGTCTTTCTCTGCTTGAGAAAGCACTTAGCATAATTTTTCACTTAGCATAATCTCCTTCAGTTCCATCCATGTTGATGCAAATGGTAGCTATTCATCCTTTCTGATGGATGAGTAATATTCCATTGTATATATGAACTACATTTTCTTTATCCATTCATCTATTTAAGGACATCTTGGCTCCTTCAAGTTTGTCTATTGTGGACATTACTGCTATGAACATCATGTATCATCCAAAGATACAGACATATTATATACAGTTTTGTTAGCTTAAATAAATAAATAAATAAGAACATAGATTTTTCTCTTTGTACATAAGTGAAAAGTTATTAAAATTGTGGTCTCCCCTTCACATTGTTTACTTAATAAAAAAAATCAAAATAATTTCATATCAGTTCCTAAAGAACACCTACATATCTGGTACCATGATATTCTATTTATATATACACCATAGATATTCAAGTTGTTCCTAATATTTTGTTTTGATAAATACTATGTACACATGTTATTTTCCACATTTTCAAAGTTATAAGAATAAAAGACAGGTTAAGCATTTGCCTTCTACTCAGGTCATGATCACAAGGTCCTGGAATCAAGCCCTGTGTTGGGCTCCCCGCTCAGTGGGGAGACTGCTTCTCCCTCTCCTTCAAACCCTCCCCATGCTTGTGCATGCTTGCTTGCTCCCTCTCTCTCTCTCTCAAATAAATACAATATTTAAAAAAATAGAAGTAAGCACAAACATTTCAAAAATGTGTTCATAATTAATGTATTTTCTTTCAAAATATTTGTTGAAACATAACACATATTGAAAAGCATACCAATTATCAAGTATCAAGTGAAAAGCATACCAATTATCAAGTATAACAATTAGTTACAACAAAGCAAATAAACCCATATAATTACAGCAAAAATCAATGGATGGAAGATTATCAGTTGTCAAGATGCACTCTTGCTGTCTTCACCTAAATACAAACTCTTTTATTTCCCAAAGGCAAAAGTATCATGACCTCTAACACCATAGGTTATTTTTGGCTGTTTTTTGGAACCTATAGTAATGGGATCATATAACAGAAATTAATTTATGGCTGGATTCTTTAATTGATTATTAAATAAAATTAATCCTTATGCTGCATAGCTTAAGTTTGTACACTTTTATGTGTATTCATATGTATATAAATATGTTGTATATTTTATCCATATATCAAAATTGATCCATATTATAATTTATGGGCGCTTGGGTTTTCCTCCATTTTTTACTATGATGAAAAATGCTGCTATGAACATTCTTATATATGTCCTTTTAGTGTCCATATTTGTTATCTTTTCTTGCCAGATATAGACATGATAATGGAATTCCTGGGGCATAAGTTGTATGTATGTTTAGGTATAGTATATACTACCAATCAGTTTTTCAGAGTGCTATGATGATTTAAACACTCACTAACAGAGTAGGAGAGTACATCTTGTACTTTTACCAGGGCTAGGTGTTGGATGTTTTTTTGATATAGCCACATTGGTGGGGTGTCATGGTATGTCATTGCAGTAATTTGCATTTCTCTGGTGACTAATAAAGTTGAATATATTTTCATGTTTATTGAGCATTAAAATATCCTTTCCTTTGAAGTGTCTGATCAAGTTCCTTATACATATTTCCAATAAGATTTTTTTTTCCTTTTCATATTGATTTATAATTTCTTTATATATTCTGGATTCTGGATTCAGTTTGTGGGTTACAAGTATTGTATGTAATCCTTCTTCACTAACCCTTTTTATTTTTTTTATTTTTTGTTTATTTATTTTTTTTGCTCTCTTAATGACCATTTTTGAAGAATGGCAGTTTCTAATTTTGGTAGTACAATTTATATATTTTTTCCCTTTCTGGTCAATTCTTTTTATGCTTGGCTTAATAGAAATATTTGCTTAAGCAAAAGCCATTTATGTATTTTATACAGCTGACCCTTGAACAACACAGGAGAACTACATGGGCCCACCTATATGAGGATTTTATTGATACAGCACAATACTGTAAATATATTTTATTTTCCTTATGATTTTTTAATAACATTTCATTTTCTCTAGCTAACTTTATTGTAAACATGCAGTATATAATACATAAAACATAAAATATATGTGTTGATTGACTGTTTATGCTATCTATAAGACTAATGGGTAACAGTAGTCTATAAATAGCTAAGTATTTGGGGAGTTAAAACTTATATACAGTTATTTTACTGCATGACAGTCAGCACCCATAATCCCCATGTTGTTCAGGGGTCAGTTGTATATTCTCGAATTTATTTTTCCATAAGTTCATATGCAATACTCCCTAAGTGGATTTCTCTGTATGGTTGAGGTAGTTGTCCAATAATTTTTAGTTCTATCTGGATACAAAATTGATCTAGAATTGCCATAGGACTAAGCAAGTATGTATCTGTGTCTGGACTCTCTCTTTTGTTCTATAAGTCTACTTGTCTTTGAGCTCTTGTCACTCTATCTTAATTAATATCATAGTAGTGTGGTAATAAAGTTTTAATCTATAAGATGTCTTGGTTTATTCTTGGCAATTTGCACTTCTGTATGCATTTTAGAATCAGCTTACAAATTTCTTGAACAAAAAATTTCTTCTGAAATTTTGCTATAGTTGCACTGAAACTGTAGATTATTTTGAAGGGATTAGGCATTTAAGATATTGGGTCTTTCAACATGGCTCATAATGGACTTTAGTCTTCTTTAATTTTTGTCATTGACATTTTGAATTTCTCAGTCATAATTCTGAATTTTTAAATATTTATTTATTTATTTGCAGGCTCCCCACTGAGCAGGGAGCCCAATGTGGGGCTTGATCCCAGGACCCCGAGATCATGACCTGATCTGAAGGCAGACACTTAACCCACTGAGCCACCCAGGTGCCCGTGAATTTTTAAATTTTATGCCGCCTAAATTTGAATCTTATTTTGTTTTCCTTTCTACCAGGGAATGTGCTTTTCTTTATCTCTGAAGTACAATAGGATTTTTTTTTTTTTTTGCTAGGATATATCTCACTGTATATTGTACTATGTCAAATATTCCTTGAGACATAGTGTACCATTTCTATGAAGGGATTTAACTTCTTTACTTCTGAAAATGTTTTTTGTTTTATAATTTTTTTTTCCATTCTATTATTTTAATTTCCCTGAGGGACTCCATTTTTTTTTTCCTTTTTTGATCAATGATCTGCTTATTGGTCACTCGAACTTTTTTTCCTGTTTCTTTTTCATTCCTTTATTTTTTTAAAATTAATTCCATTATAGATAGTACAGAGTGTTTTATTAGTTTCAGGTGTGCAATATAGTAATTCAACACTTCCATACATCATCCAATGCTCATCACAATAAGTGTATTCTATAATTACCATCACATATTTAACACATCCCTCCACTCACATCCTTTTTGGTAACCAACCGTTTATTCTCTATAGTTAAGAATCTGTTTCCTGAATTGCCTTTCTTTTTTTTTTCCTTTGCTCATTTGTTTCATTTTTAGACTTCACATATGAGCAAATTCATATACTATTTGTATTGCTCTGATTGACTTATTTCACTTAGAATAGTACCCAACCACATAGTTGTAAATGGCAAGGTTTCATTTTTTTCATGGCTGAGTAATATTCCATTGAATACATACACCACCTCTTCTTTATTCATTCATCGGTCAGTGGACTCTTGGAATGCTTCCATAATTTGTCTATTGTAGATAATGCTGTTATACACATCAGGGTTCATGTAACCCTTTGAATTAGTATTTTAGTACTTTTTTGGTAAATATATAGTAGTGTAATTAACATTTTGAGGAATCTCCATACTGTTATTCAAAGCAGCTGGACCAGTTTGCATTCCCACCAACAGTGCAAGATTTCCTATTCTCCACACCCCGGCAAACACCTGTTGTTTCTAGTGTTGATCTTAGCCATTCTGACAGGTATAAGGAGATATCTCATTGTAGTTTTGATTTGCATTTCCCTGATGATTAGTGATGTTGAGCATGTTTTCATGTGTCTGTTGACATTTGTATGTCTACATTGGGAAGATGTCTATTCCTGTCTTCTGCTCATTTTTAATTGGATTATTCCTTTTGGGGGTGTTGAGTTTTATATGTTCTTTGTATATTTTGGATACTAATCTATTGGATATGTCATTTATAAATATCTACTCCCATTCCATAGGTTGTCTTTTAGTTTTCTTGATAGTCTCCTTCACTGTGCAGAAGATTTTTATTTTGATGTAGCCCCAATAGTTATTTTCATTTTTGTTTTCCTTGCCTCATGAGACATATCCAGAAAGAAGTTTTTATGGCCAATGTCAATGAAGTTACTGCATGCATTCTGTGGTGGGATTTTGATGGTTTCCCGCCTCATGTTTAGGTCTTTCATCCATTTTGAATTTATTTTTGTGTATGGTGTAAGAAAAATGGCCATTCTTTTGCATGTTACTGTCCATTTGTTGAAGAAACAGTCTTTTTCTCGTTGGGTATTCTTCCTGTTTTCTCAATGACTTATTGACTATATAATTGTGGGTTCATTTCTGGGTTTTCTGGTTCTTTGCATTTTTTTTTCTTAGTTTCAGGGGTAGAGTTCAGTGATTGATCAGTTGTATATAACACCTATGTGTCTATTCTTGTGTCAGCACCATTCTTTTTTTTTATCATAATATCTTTGTAATATAATTTGAGGGGGACCAACCATAAGAGACTCTTAATCTTACAAAACACCTGAAGTTTGTTGGTTTAGGGATATGGTGTCTGGGTTATGGACATTGGGGAGGATACGGGCTATGGTGAGTGCTGTGAAATGTGTGAGGTTGATGATTCAGAGACTTGTACCCCTGGACAAATAATACATTATAGGTTAATATCAATATAAAAAATAAATAAAGTAAAATGACTTTCTCATTCAAAACTGCAATGTGGGCTGCCACTATTAAGACCCTGGAGTTCCATGGGGCAGATAAAGCCCCAAAACAATCTTCTGGATAATTGTTTCTTTCTCAGGGAGGATTTTGTTGTTGTTGTTCTATTCAGGTTTTCAACTTATAGGATGAAGTTCATAAACATTATGAAAGGCAATGCATTTACTCAAGCCCCACTGATTTAAATGTTAATCTCATCCAAAAACAGCCTTCAAGTTCACACATAAAATTAACCATCACAAATATGAACCCAGGAGTGCAACTACACAGAATTCTGATTATGTCTGAATATTTAACATAAAAATGTCTATTATTGAGTATTTCCTATTACTTAAACCTCATAAAAATCTTATGAGGTGAGTACTATTATTATCCTTATTTTACAAATGAGAATGAGGCTCAAGGAGATAAGAATTTTCCATGAATGTACACAACAGGTAAATATTAGAGCTAGAATTTCAATACAGATATTACCCATTTTTGCTTTTACAAAAGACCTACATTAGTATGACAACAGCTGTTTTCTGTAAAAGTGAAAATCCTCCCAGATTTACTTTGGTTAACAAAAACAAGCATTAATTCAGGTCTTTTTTTTTTTTTTTTTTAATGAAGTGGCTTAGTGCAAACTTTTGGAAAACAGGGGCTACTCTTCACTTCATGTAATATAAAAAGGTTTATTAAACATTTTGTCTTATGAAAGGTTTCACAGGGATGCTCTAATTTTGAATAGTGAGCGAAAGGTGTACAGGTTTTCTAAATAAAAATCCTGCTCTTTCTCTTCAACCATACCATGTCCAAGGTAATCTGAAATGGTTACGATTTTTTTTACTAAAAATTAGTAGAAAAATACATTTTATAAATAACCTGTAGGGGCACCTGGGTGGCTCAGTGGGTTAAGCCTCTGCCTTTGGCTCAGGTCATGATCCCAGGGTCCTGGGATCGAGCCCTGCATTGGGCTCTCTGCTCAGTGGGGAGCCTGCCTCCCTTCCTCTCTGCCTGCCTCTCTCCCTACTTGTGATCTCTCTTTCTCTGTCAAATAAATAAATAAAATCTTTAAAAAATCCTGTAGTTGATTTTACAAAAATTTAATGACCACACTGGCATACACACACACACACACACACACACACACACACACATAATATGATGGTATTTATACCATATATAAAATTAATTTACATATTTATACCAGAAACTGTTTTCCCTTGAGAAACACATGTTCTTTGTTATATTCTGGAGCTCATAATTAAAATTAATATGAGCATGTATGTGTTTAGTCTTCTAATACTTACACATGTGTTATGATTGTCCCATTTTATTTTATTATTTTATTTTTTAATTTAAATCCAATTAATTAACCTATAGTGTATTACTAGTTTCAGAGATAGAGTTCAGTGATTCACCAGTCTTATATAATACCCAGTGCTCATTATATCACATGCCCTCCTTTAATATCCAAAAAATATGAAACATGAAATATAAATTTTTGTGTCATTTCTGCGTAGGGGTCATACTAAACTTCTCTGTAACTGTTCCAATTTTAGTATATGTTCTGCTGAAGTGTGCACTGTCCCCATTTTACAGATGAAGGAAATGAGACAGTTATGTGTATGGCAGAGCCAAGAGTCAAATCCAGATAGTCCTATTTTAGACACTAGGCATTTTATCTGTATAATGGACTATGTGGGCTAGTAACATGAAATTTTGCAGAATTACTACTAGTAGTAAACATAAAAAAGTCAGTACATGGCATTTTCATCACATCCGTGAAAGGTATAGAACCATAAAGAGGGAAAAATGAAAGCAGTTAGGGAAGTTACAAAAAATATAACTGAGGCTCATAGGCCAAACAAACACCACACACACACACACACACAAAATAAAAAACACAAAACACAAAACAAAAAAACAAAACAAAACAAAAACAACAACAGCAACAAAAGAAAAGAAGAGAGGAAGGAAAAAAGGAAGGAAGGAAGGAAGGAAGGAAAGAAAGAAAGAAAGAA
>NW_019154151.1:7000360-7022879 GCF_002288905.1 Enhydra lutris kenyoni | reverse complement strand
AGGAAGGAAGGAAGGAAAGAAAGAAAGAAAGAAAGAAAGAAAGAAAGAAAGAAAGAAAGAAAGAAAGGAAAGGTGAATTTGTGTGGATATAATTTTATTTTTTTAAAAGATTTTATTTATTTATTTATTTGACAGAGAGACAGAGATCACAAGTAGGCAGAGAGGAAGGCAGAGAGAGAGGGGGAAGCAGGCTCCCCACTGAGCAGAGAGCCCAATGATGCAGGGCTCGATCCCAGGACCCTGAGATCATGACCTGAACCGAAGGCAGAGGCTTGACCCATTGAGCCACCCAGGTGCCCCATGTGGATATAATTTTAGATAAAAATTCCATATTTCTATTTGATGGTGAAAAAGTGGCTCTCCTAGTTCTGGAGACATTTAGAATTGCATAGTGCATTACTAGACATGGCTTATAAGGGAGCAAGAATTCCTGTCCCCTCAAAGGTTTTTCTAGCTGGACTAAGAATCAAATTGACATGAGACAGATTAACAGGAAAAAAAAAAGATTGTAATAGGTATATATAGAGGGAGTTCACATAGACATGGAAATTCCAAAGATGGTCATTCTGAACTAAGAAGAAGAGGATAAGGGTCTGGGATTTCAGAGGAAAGGAATGCATTTCACAGAGCACTAAGAAGAGCAGTTGTTTGGTAATTAGATGCTTGTCCTACCATACAGATCAGTCACTGGGATAAAATTCATTTCAGCTAATAACCCTTATTCTGGGAAAGACCCCCAATTTAGATTGTTCTATATATTTGAGGGGAGCAATCTTGCGCCTGAAGGGTCTCAAGTGCTTTCAGCTCAAAATAATCCACATACCAAAATGACACATTATGGGGAGAGGACCTTCAGTTCCCCCATATGAAATATCCTTGGGGTTTTCACACATCAAAAGTTGAGCTGGAAGTGGTTTCATCTCTTTGATCTAGTCTCAGTTAGGACTATAGGTTAATTTAGTCAAACTCACTTTGGAGGTAGCGATGCAAGTTTATTCTCCAAGTTAGGCCTATGGTTCAAGTAATTAGGTTTAAATAAGGGACATTTCTATGAAAACAAAAGAAAAACAATGGTTGATATTTAGGTCAAATGTTAAGCCAGTTTCTGAGATCTGAGGGTAGCCAGTTGATAAGACTTGTAGATGTCAGACTTGAAACATCTTCAGATAGAGTGAGGACAGCTAGTGGCAACTTGATTGATCTTCCTTTTTTTATAGTTCAAATGTCTCTGATCTTTTGAGTGGTCCATAGAGCAACAGAACAAAGATTGACTATGCATGAGTTATTATGGTTATTTCTTTACCCTAAGTAATTTATATTAGTTTGCAGAGCTTCAGGAAAAAAAAAAGATACTTTAGTTTTCAAATGATTTCAAGTCAGTGGCCTAAAAATATGTGATTGATTCTGGAGAATTTTCCTTGTACACATGAAAATAATGTGTATTCTGTTCTAAGACGGGATGTCCTGAATATATCTACTAAATCCATCTGTTCCAGTATGTCATTCAAAGCCACTGTTTCTTTGTTGAGTTTCTGTTTGGACTATCTGTCCATTGATGTAAGTGGTGTGTTAGAGTTCCCTACTGTTATTGAATTACTATTGATTTCATATTTTATGTTTGTTATTGACTACTTTAAGTATTTGGGTGCAGCCATGTTGAGTGTATAAATATTTACAATTGTTAACACCTTCTTGTTGGGTTGTTCTCATTATTATATAGTCTCTATCTTTGTCCCTTGCTACCATCTTTGTTTTGAAGTCTGTTTTGTCAGAAATAAATATTGCTACCATGGATTGTTTTTTTTCACAACCATTTGCATGATAGATGTTTATCCATCCCTTTTCTTTTAATCTGCATGTGTCTTTAGGTATGAAATGAGTCTCTTGTAGGCAGCATACAGATGGGTCCTGTATTTGTATCCATTCTGTCACCCTATGTCCTTTGGAGTATTTAGTGCATTTATATTCAAAGTAATTATTGATAGTATGTATTTATTGTCATTTTGTTTCTGATTTTCTAGTTGTTTTTATAGTTTCCCTTGTTCTTTTCTTCTCTTGTTCTCTTCTTTCATGATTAGTTGGTTTTCTTTAGTGATATACTTGGATTCCTTTCTCTTTAATTTTCACATATCTATTACTGATTTTTGATTTATGGTTACCATTTGGTTTGTATATAACACCTGGTGTTGCTGGTCACTTAAGTTTGAACCTTTTCATTTCTCTTCTCCACATTTGAGGTATATGGTATCATACCTTACTTCCTTTTATTTTGTGAATCTCTTGACTGATATTTATAGATATACTTACTTTTTATGCTTTTGTGCTTCCTACTTTCCTTACTTTTGCTTATGGTCTTTCCTTTCCACTCACAGATTCTCCTGTAACATTTGTTGTAGGGATGGTTTAGTGGTCATCAATTCCTTTAACTTTTGTTAGTCTGAAAAGCTATTTATCTCTTTCTATCCTGAATGATAGCCTTAAAAAAAACTATTTTATTCACTTATTAGAAGGAGGGAAGAGTGAGTGGAAGAGAAAGAGACAGAGCATGGGAGAGAGGCAGAGGGAGAGGGAGAAGCAGACTCCATGATGAGTAGGGAGCCCAACATTGGGCTTGATCCCAGGACTCCTGGATCATGACCTGAGCCAAATGCAGACACTTAATCCATTGAATCACCCAGGCACCCCATCTGAATGATAGCCTTGTGGGATAGAGTATTCTTGCCTGCAGATTTTTTCCCTTTCATCACTTTGAGTATATCATGCCATTTTTTTCTGGCCTGTAAAATTTTTGCTGAAAAATCTGCCGATGGTGGGAATATAAATTGGTGTGACCACTATGGAAAACAGAATACAGGTCCCTCAAAAATTGAAAATAGAGTTACCATATAATCAACCAATCCCAATTCTAGGTATATATACAAAGGAAATGAAATCAGGTTCTCGAAGAGATACTGCACACACATGATCACCGCAGCGTTATTCCTAATAGTCAAGATATAGAATCCAACTAAGTGTCCATCAACAAATGAATAGATTAAAAAAAATGGTATATGCATACAGAAAAATATTATTCAGCCCTAGGAAAAAAAGGAAATCCTGAAATTTCTGGCAACATGGATGAACCTGGAAGCCATCCTGCTAAGTGAAATAAGGCAGTAACAGAAGGACAAATACTGCATGATCCCACTTATATGAGAAATCAAAAATAGTCAGACTCATAGAAACAGAGAGTGGAATGGTGGTCACCAAAGGCTTGGGGAGGGTGGAGCAGGGAGGTATTATTCAAAAGGTATAAAGTTTAAGTTATGCAAGATGACTAAGTCCTAGAGAGCTGCTATATAACATAGAGCCTATAGTTAACAATACCAAATTATATACTTAAAATATTTTCTGACAGTGTTTCTTACTTTATATTCTTATCACTAATAATGACAATTATAAAGGGGGCAGGAGGAATCTTTTGGTGGTGATGGAAATATTCATGGCATAGATTGTGATGATGGTTTCATGGATGTGTACTTATCTCCAAACTCATTAAATTGTATACATTAAATATATATGACCTTTTGTGTGTCAATCATACCTCAGTAAAGTAGTTTAAAATTGAAGAAAAAGGGGGTGCCTGGGTGGCTCAGTGGGTTAGGCCTCTGCCTTCAGCTCAGGTCATGATCTCAGGGTCCCAGGATTGAGTCCCGCATCTGGCTCTCTGCTGGGCAGTGAGCCTGCTTCCTCCTCCTCTCTCTCTCTCTCTCTGTCTCTCTCTCTCTCTCTGCCTACTTGTGATCTCTGTCTGTCAAATAAATAAAATCTTTAAAATAATTGAAGAAAAAGTCTGCTGATATCCTTATGGTGTTGCCTTTGTATATAACTATCTTCTTTTGCCTTGTTTTTGTTTTGTTTTGTTTTGTCTTTATCACTACTTTTTCCATTTTATTTTTTACAAGATTTTAAAATTTATTTTAGAGAAGGGGAGGGCAGAGGGAGAGAGAATCTGAGCTTGAAGCCCGGGTCAAGAGTCAATCTCAAGACCCTGAGATGATGACCTGAGTTGAAATCAAGAGTTGGCTGTTCAACCAAATGAGCCATCCAGGTGCCCCTGATTTTTCCATTTTAATTACTATGTGTCTTTGTGTGGACTTCCTTGGGTTGGGTTTGTTGGGAGCTCTCTGTGCCTCCTGGATCTGTATTTCTGTTTCCTTTTCCAGATTTGGAAAGTTTTCAGCTATTATTTCTTTAAATAAGTTTTCTGCCCCCTTTTTTCTCTTTCTTATCCTTCTGGTATCCCTATAATGCTAATGTTATTATGCTTGATGTTGTCACTGACTTCTTCATGTTTACTTTCATTTTGCATAATTTTTTTTTTTCTCACACCTTCTCAGCTTTTTAGTTTTCCATTACTCTGTCCTGCAGGTGGCTGATTTGATCTATTTCCTTCCTTTCATAGTGTATTTTTTATTTCTCTTATTGTGTTCTTCTTCTATGTTTTTTTTTTTTTAATATCAGGGTTAAGGGTCTCTTTGATGTCCTTTACTCTTTTCTTAAGTCAAGTGAATATCTTTATGATCATAAGTTTAAGTTATCTCGTAGGCATGTAACTTACCTCGGTTTTATTTGGGTCTCTTGCGGTTATTTTGTCCTGTTCTTTCATTTGGTACATATTCTTCTGTCTTTTTGTTTAACTTTCTATGTCAGATTCTTTATGTTAGGAATGTCAGCTTTCTCCTGCTCTTGAAAGTAATGGCTTTATGAAGAAGGGGTCCTATATTGCCTTGCAGTGTTGTGTCCCGTGTTCACCAGAACCTGGCCCTTCAGGGGCATTTCCTATGTGTGATGTGTGCTCACTGCTGTTGTAATTGAGCCACTCTTTCTTTTAGTTCAGTTGTCTGCAATGACACTCTTTGCCTTTTGTCAGCAATGTTTTGTCCCTTTCATGTTAGGGGGCCCATCTGTGGCTGTCTTGGTCTTGAGTTCAGTCAGACTGGTCATTTATCAGGTATGTATAGTACCAAACTGCAGGACACTTTCCCTTTGTTATCTCCCGAGAATATTTCATTGGTGAGCAGGACATAGTGATAGATATGTATTTATTGCATATTATGCATATTATTGCATATTATATATTTATTGCTATTTAAGCAAGGTATTAGGGTTAAATTTCCAAAGGAGCTTTATTGGCTCCATAACATCAACCATTGTTCCTTAAAGCTGTCTGGTCATATCTTAGTCTATGCAGATCCTTCTCAGATGACATTTAAGTCAAAGCCTTATAACAAGTATTTTCAATTTTGTCTTGTCATAAGAACAGTTTCTTATTGAACTTATGCAAATAAATATATTGCAAGAAAGATATAAGAATGCTCATGGAGAGTTTCTGAATTCTAAATGGTTCAAGTAGTGAGAAAAGATATATGTTTCAATTTTTCATAAAGGTATATTTTATCAAATTGATGTAAGTTAGCTTAAGAGAAAAATTTCTTAAATCTAGAAAAAACAAAACATTTTTTAAAAACATCAGGAATGTTTCAAACAAAATGTCATAAAATTATAATTATCTTCTTCAATTTATTAAATCCCGTGTTATTAATTCTTGTTCTTCTCAGATCCAGTTTTTCCACTACTTCTGGAAATTTTTCCCTTATCCTAAGGTTATCAAAAACCTATATTCAGGTTTTTTGTTTTCCATGAGTCTCACTAAAGATGAAGCATATTTGCAAGAAACATTTATAGAGGCATTTGAATAAAAGTATAACTGTCTGTAAATGATAAAACTTAAAAATTGCCATTGTTAAAGGTCGGATTAGAGTTTATTTTAAATGCATTTGACAGGAAGTTTGGTTATTTTTGTGACACACAACATTTCAAGATAATAACATACCAGGACATTAGATTTGTAGGAGTTTCATATAATTTTAGAATACTTGTTTTAACAATGTATCTATATAAATATAATCTAAGAGGGTTTAATATCACTTATTTGACAGTGCTTTTCATGGAATTTAACATGCCATATAAGCCTAGTCAGTTAATTTCTCACAAATTCTTTTCTCTTGAAATGTTCCAGGATTTTATTGGAAAATTTCATTTAGATTGTGGTCAAAAGACCATATTTTTAATGTTTGATTTGGGGAAATATGTCAAAAAGAAACATCAAAATTTTGGACATTTGATTAAATAGGATTGCATTCATGAAATAAATTTTAACGATCGATTTAACCAAAGTGATAAAAAAAATCAGGAATATACAGAAGGTTACATAGTTGTGAGTGAAACTTAGTTCTTTTAGTATTGAGTAAGTTTTCTTATAATCAAAGATCTGATAAACAGGAAATTATTTTGGCAAGCAGAATCCTTGTTTTTGTTTGTTTGCTTTAGGCAGATAAATGAAAGGATAAAGGAAAACCTTTGTTTATAATTATTTATGAAGAACAGAGCACTAATTGAAGAAAACTTTGTCTTTAACAAAAACTTTGCATTAGCATACTTTGATATTAAAATTCATTAACTTATTTATATTTATTTTGATTTAAGCCAGTATTGACTACACATAATTCTTTTTAGAAATATATATATATATATATATATATATATGTTTTCCTCTCCAACAAATATTGTTTACTGTCTTTTTAATTTTGTCCATTCTAGCTGGTGTAAGGTGGTATCTCAATGTGGTTTTGATTTGAATCTCCCTGAGGACTAGTGATGATGAACATTTTTTTAAATTTTTTTTTAATTTTTTTAAAATTTCTTCTTGGTGTACCAGAACTCATTGTTTATGCACCACACCCAGTGCTCCATGAATGTGCCCTCCATAATACCCACCACCAGGCTCACCCAACCTCCCTTCCCCATGCCCCTTCAAAACCCTCAGATTGTTTTTTAGAGTCCATAGTCTCCCATGGTTCATCTCCTCCTCCAATTTCCCCCAACTCCCTTCTCTCCATCTCCTCATGTCCTCCATGTTATTTCTTATGCTTCACAAATAAGTGAAACCATATGATGACTCTCTCTGCTTGACTTATTTCACTCAGCATAATCTCTTCCAGTACTGTCCATGTTGATACAAAAGTTGGGTATTCATCCTTTCTGATGGAGGTATAATACTCCACAGTCTATATGGACCACATCTTCCTTATCCACTCCTCCGTTGAAGTGCATCTTGGTTCCTTCCACAGTTTGGCGACTGTGGCCATTGTTCCTATGAACATTGGTGTACAGATGGCCCTTCTTCTCCCTACATCTGTATCTTTGGGGTAAATACCCAGTAATGCAATTGCAGGGTCATAGGGAAACTCTATTTTTAATTTCTTTCTTTTTCTTTTTAATTTATTTTCAGTGTAACAGAACTCATTGTTTATGCACCATACGAAGTGCTCCATGCAATACGTGCCCTCCATAATACCCACCACCAGGCTCACCCAACCTCCCACCCCCCTCCCCTCCAAAGCCCTCAGTTAAAAATGTCTTAGTGATCTACAAGAACAAAGAATTTCTATCAATAACCTAGCTTGCAGAAGGAAATGTAGATACAATTAAATGTCCTTATAACCTGCAGCCCATTGACAGATACTTGAAGCTGGCAGAGTGTAAAGTTCCTCCAGGAAGCTCCAAACTATCTTAATGGTAATGTCTTTCTAGGGGGAAAAACGACTTTAAGTTGACAGTGGCAAGGCCTCCAGTATCCTGTGAGTCTTCTTTAACATATGAAAATCCTTTTGAAACATCCTTTTTCCTTACCTCCCCCAACTCCCAAGTATATAGTCAGCCACCCCTCAACCCCAGGGCAGCAACTCTTTCTACCCATGGGTCCTGTCCCTGTGCTTTAATAAACCACCATTTTGCACCAAAGACATCTCAAGAATTCTTTCTTGGTCATCAGCTCCAGACCTTACCCCACCAAACCTCACTTATGTCCCAAAACCCCATCATAAGGAAATTTAATAATTTTTCTTCTGCCTTTGTTTCCCATATCACTTCCCACTGAATGATTTTGACCCTTAAATCATTTTTTTTAAGATTTTTTTTTTTTTTGACAAAGAGGGAGCAGGAGCAGAGGAGCAGCAGGCAGAGGGAGAGGGAGAAGCAGAATCCCTGCTGAGCAGGGAGCCTGATGTCAGACTCCATCACAGGATCCTTGGATAATGACCTGAGCCAAAGGCAGACACTTAAGGACTGAGCCACCCTGTCACATGACCCTTAAATCTTTAAGGTTGTTGAGGGTGGAAGGTCTCATCTTCCTGTTGAATAGGGGTGTAGAGATGCCTTACTATGGATCAACATTGGTCATTTGGGGCTTATGTAAATATAGGAGTTACAAAAGGCAGAAACAGCTGAATCCAAGGAAGACAGCATGTGTGGGTCTTCACAAGTGGAAAGGATCATATGTTGGCTTGAATTTATGACAGCAAAGAAGTCTCAGTGATGTAAGAAAGACATTAGGGTTTGAAGTCAAAGTCCAAGAAAGAATTCTTGAAACATCTTTGGTGCAAAAGTGATTTCATTAAAACACAGCGACAGGACCTGTGGGCAGAAAGAGCTGCACTAGGGCCATGAGGAGTGGTCCATTATATACTTTGAAGTTGGGAGGGGATTATAGATAGTGTAAGTCTCTGTGGAATTTTGGAAGCAAGTCTTCCAGAACCTTGAGTGGGCTGGCTATTGTTGGGAAAGCTTCATTTATTACTGTCTAATAAAACCTGAGTCATGAGACCCTTCAGATGTATACATGGGCCATATGCTTGGGGGATGATTGACAACATGTATCTTGGGGTTTAGAGATAAAGGAAGTTCACAAAGGTATTTTTATAACTTAAAGTAGACTTACAGGATCCTGGGGGGGGTTCTCTTTTGTCCTTAGCAAAGTATTAACACTGAGGCAGTTGAGTCCTAGAAGAATGTCCCTGCCTGCTTCAATGACTTGTCAATGGGCTTTTGGTAGTAAGGAAATTCAATAATTTTTCTTATGCCTTCGTTTACCACATCATTCCCCCCTTTGACCCTTAAATATTTAGGGTTGCTGAAGGTAGAAGTTCTTATCCTCTGTAACTTCTTCCTGCTGAATAGGGGTGTAGAGTTGCCCCTACCTATGGGTCAACATTGGTCATTTGGGGCTTATATAGATATAGGAGTTACAAAAAGCAGAGGCAGTTGAATCCAAGGGATACTGCATGTGTGGATCTTCCCAAATGGAAAGGATCATCTGTTGACTTGAAGCTATGGCAGTGAAGGAGTCTCAATACCAGGTGGAGAGACATGGGAGAAAAGCGAAAAACATGATTAATGTAACAGAAAGAAAAAGAAGCTCAAATAAGAGTTATTTGAGAGTTGACAAAAAAATACTCTTCCAGTCCAGGAGTTTAACCAATCATTAAAGGAAAGAGAGGGATTGTTTAAAGTGCCAATTTGAGTATTCATGTCTGCAATCCAGAAGTATTTTGTGATAATCTGGAACAACACCCTCCAGTCCCAAAGAGGGAACAAAAAATGATGTTAGGTGGTAATGCCAATGAGACATGGAACATGTTCACCATTGTTTTAAATTTGGAAGGTTAGCTGGGTTGGTAATGATTTTAATAATGCACCCATGCTTTCAGGCAAAACCCAGAGTATAGGGTCCTATCCAGCCTGGGGAAAGCCATGACCACAAGTTAGAGCCACATAGCCATTGGGTCCCATTAGGAGATAGTCATATAATTCTGGGTCCCTTTAACTACAGTCAAGATGTCAAGGGCTATTCCATTTTGGAGGGCCACTTTTTGAATGTGTAATACAAGACAGTCCACTGTTACTTTGCAGGACCAAGGGAGTTCAAGTATTGGGAAAATTTCTCTTACCAAAGTTTTTTTCACCTCAGTAGCCTTTTTACTTAAATCAGTAGCCTGGTGTAAGCCCTATGTTACCTGCAGTTGATTATTTTTGGGCATAAATTTTTTTTTCTTCACTATTAACAAGCCAGTCCTGTGCATTTCTTGGTCTAAATAGACTGGACTTATGGACATTTTTGGAGTTAAGACTGGTTAAAGAGTTAATATTGGTTTATTTTATGCTGCCTGCTTGCCTACACACTTTACCAAATTATTTCCTTTAGATTCTAAATTCCTATTCTTTGATGTCATTTGATGTGAATTATAGCTACCTCCTTATGTAGGTGTACAGCCTTAAGAAGAGTAATAATTTCAGGCTCATATTTGATTGAGAATTATGGCTTGATAATAATCACCTTTTATTCCAAATTGCTACATGAACATGTACTACTAGGGAAGCATATTTCGAGTAAGTATAAATATTAATTTTTAAGGTTTTGGCAATTGCAAAGCAGGGGTGAGCACTTTAGCATACCCAGTTTTTCTTATTCATCTTCTCATGAAACTATTGCCATCCGTAAGCCAACTGTCATTTGTATTTTCAATAGGGACATCTTTTAAATCTGGATGACTAGCATAAGCAAGAACAATAACCTCTGAACAGTTATGCTTTATAGAATTATGATGGCCAGGTCCCATCATAGTGTAACTGGGTTTAAAATCTGACAGGTTTCAAGTATTATTTCAGGCATATCTGTAAGTGTAACCTAGTATTTAATAAGTTGTCCTCCCATTGGTGGCCTCTGGCTTTTAAGACACTCTGGATGTGACGAGAAGTCATTAGAGTCAGGGACTGTCCCACAGTTAGCTTTGAGGCTCTTTTTACCAGAAGGGCTCTTATGTGCTTGGCTAAAACCTTTGTTTACAATTGTACCTCAATAGGATAAATATGACTATGAGGGATGAAACAATCAAGAAGTCCTTTTTGTCTGAGGTCTAGCATTAACAATGTCCTGGCATTGTTAATCACTGGCAAGTGAGGAAAGTGAGGAAAGACTTGTCAAGAAATAAGGGCAGACCCAAGTACATCATCCAATCCAATCATGAAGAAAGTGGGGTCATCCATTATCTCCACAAGCCCATAGTTAGCCCTATGGACTGGGGTATGCTCTGGCTTTTAAGGAGTGATTTTATCATCCCAGCCACATAGAATTGGCCAAGGTGTAGCTGGGGTATATAAATATTGGTGAATCAATCCCATTTTCCAGTTTAAACGATCATGTGCCCATGAGGTCCTGTTATTATTCCCACAGAATAACAAACAAGAAGATTGTCTATGCATAAGCTACTGTGGTAATTTCTCTGAAGTTTACCTGATGTTGTCTAGCTTAGGTAAACAACAAACATTTAAAGACAATCAGATCTAGAATTTAACAACCACAAAGGTATATTATTGAAATTAATTTTCTCTCTAAAATAACCCTCATTTTTTAATCAGACATAACCAAATCAGAACTAATTTATTTGAAAAACAAATCTGGTTTTAACGAACTTGGCCTAATTATTTACATAAGTTCAGCAAGAATAATGATTGATCATATAGAATTTTTAGAATTTGCTTTGCTGGAACTTTTTGTAAGAAATCTCTAGGTTGAATTTTTAGTAGCCTCTACAGACCAGAAGCCAAGTCAAGTACTTGCCATCAGACATGCCTGCAATACTTGTAGATTTGGGCAAAGTCCTCTTCAGGATGTCCCTAATATATTCTGGGGTTCCTGTACCTGCCAAGAAGTGACATTCTTTACTCACTTGGTGAGGCTGCTGGGAACTCTGTAAGCAAGGTATCAGGCCAATATTTCCAAGGGGATTTATGGCTCCAGGTTTCCTAAAGAGAACCTTAGTTCCCTAAAGCTGTTTGGTCATATCTGAGTCTATGTATGTCTTTCTCAAATATGACATTCCAGTCAAAACCTTGGTAAAATGGCCAATGTTTCCAATGTTATCCTGTTAAAAGAACAGATTTTTACTGAAATTATGCAAATGACTATGATTGCCACGGAAGAAAGAATACTTACTGAGACCTTTTGAATCCTAGAGGGTTCATGTACAGAGAAAAGTTAAATCTGTGAATTTGTTCATAAATGAAAACTTTGTTACATTTTTATAAGTCATAGATATATTAAGAGAAAGCTTCCTTAATCTGGGAGAGTAAACATTAGAGAACCAGCAGTGTTTCAACCAAAGGATACAAGACTATAATCATTTTTTAAGTTCATTTAGTCCCATGTAATTCTTGTTCGGTTTGAATGCAGCTTTTTAGTTCTGGAAATTTTTACCCATTTCATTTTCGAGATCTGAAAGATATTGAATACCTGTTTTGTCTTAAAAGTCTTTTATATGAATCTCCTTGAAGGTGAAACTCATTTTGTAAGACAGTAATAACAATTATAAATGAAAAAAAAAAAACAACTCAGAAATGGGCATTGTTAATATCTGATATGAGAGTTCATTATGATATGATCAACAAGGAAACTCAGTTATTCTGTGACACCTAACACTTCAATAGCAAGAATATTGAATGATGATGACCTTATACCAGCAAGCCTAATTAGTCAACAAGACTTTGTTCATGATTTAGATCTTGGGGAACATTATTAAAATCTTAGAAAATTTTAAAGCACATGACTAAGTAGAACTAGGTATGTTAAAAACCTAATAAAGGCAAAACATAGAAACTTTTTTTTTTTTTTTTTGCTTTGTTTTGTTTTTCTTGACAGGCAAAGAGAAACCAACTATCTACATTTTGTTATCAAGAGCAGGCCAACAATTTAAGAAACTTGTCTTTTGGAACAGAGAGAAAGCCGACTTTCTTATACCAATGTACTTCAAAATCCATTCATTTCAATCTTAGCCCATCCTGACCACATTTTTCAAAGTTTTACCTTCATAAACCTTCTACAATTTTCTGTTACATTCATATACTGTCCCAAGCCATTTCTTTCCAAACAACCAGTCTCATTTAGGACAAAATTACCCTTTTCTACCTTCCACAAAAAATTCATTCCAAGCCTTTATATTTTTCATACACATCTCTTTACTTTTCTACCTACAGAGTTGTTTCCCTTATGCCCATCAGTCTTAATTGCACTCTTAGAAACCGTAGTCTCCACTAAAGACTAAGTGGCAACCAACTGTAAGCTGTTACACCAGAATTCTTCAGATGGCAAATTTATGATTCAATTAAGCACAAAACGTGTTTACCAACAGATATAAATATCCTTAGTTTCTTTGCAGTAAGAAGTCAAAATGTACAAATCTATGTCCAGTATTGAAAGCTTTAGCACCTTATCTTATTTGGAAAAGACCTAGATGTCCAATGAATTTAATCCTATTTTTCATCCAAGCAAAACTTTAATCAGGCCCCACATCTGGCTCCCTGCTCATCAGGAAGCCTGCTTCTCCTTCTCCCATGCCCCCTGCTTGTGATCCTTCTGCTGTGTCTCTCTCTGTCAGATAAATAAAATCTAAAACAAAAAAGTTACCCATAAAAACTTTAATAAGATAGACAGTTAACCAACATTTCACATCATCTTCTTGCTAACATTGCAACAGACATAGTATGAGCGTATTTGACTTTTAGTAAACCTCAAAGAATAAAAGTTGCACATTTAGTGCTGCTAACTTTAAAGACATGTGTATATTAATTAAACCAACAAATTTAACTTAGTTTAAATACTGAATTATGTTTTTTTTTTATTTGACAGAGAGAGAGAGAGAGACAGTGAGAGAGGGAACACAAGCATGGGGAGTGGGAGGGGGAGAAGCAGGCTTCCTGTGGAGCAGGGAGCCTGATGTGGGGCTCGATCCCAGGACCTTGAGATCATGACCCAAGCCGAAGGCAGACGCCCAAAGACTGAGCCACCCAGGTGCCCCAAATACTGAATTATGTTTCACCTGGATCCTCCTCATTGTCAATTTTTACCTAAGACATTTGCAGGGAAATCTGAAGTGAGTGGTGTTAGGTCCAGCGGTGCCCTTCTTTGCTCCTTGATAGTGAGGGGAGAAGGAGCTATGGTGCCTGAGGCACTGAGGATGGTACAGAAGCCAGTTATGCAGGCCGCATCCAAGGTGGTACAGAAACAGGAGAAGGGGAAGGCAGAAGAGGAGAAGTGCTGCCAGAAGGCAGAGAAAGTATTCCTAGTTTTAGAGCTCATCAATTTCAACAGAGGAGCAAACACCATGTTTCCTCCCAAGAGGGAATAGGCAGGCATGTCAGGGCAGAGAAGACAAGGAATTTCCCTGAAACAAAGGCAGTTTCAGCAGCTGCTTGGGAATATTCCTTGAAGTCCCTGTCTCGAGGTAGACTAACCACTGTTGGCTCTGGGAAATGAGTGAGGGAGAGGCCACCACATTTATGAGGAGGAAAAACAGTGAGAGAGTCAATGCTCCCTTTGCTGTGTTTCCTTCACCAACCTGGGTTTATTTGGAGGAGGTCTATTTAGGCAATTATCATCCAATATGTCAGGAGGGGCTTTACTAGCCAGAAATATTTGGGAAAACACATTCTGCCCTGTTTCTTACAGAAGATATCTAATTGACAGAGACTACGGGGTTCATACAGTGTTAGAGGAGCTCAGTCCTTTCATAAGTTTTTCAATCTGATTTGTTTTCAGTGGGTTAAAAGGAACCCCATGGGAGGGTCCTTGAGAATTGAAGAAGAAGCCTACTGAAGCCATGCTTCCAGAAAAGTAAAGAAGGTCTATTACCAATCCCCACAACTCCCAGGTGGTCTCCCATGCAGGATATGTCAGAGGTTCCAGTGTGTCAAAATCAAGCAGAGGCATCCATCAAAGAGTCACTAGTGATCACCATCCTGTCTTCTTGTGAAGGCATTCCTGCTGTAAAATTCCCTGTAGGAAGGATGGCAGCATTCCTCCCCTTCCCCATTGCATCCTAGGCTACCAATGGGTGCTTAGTGCATGGACTGAAATACTGTGCCAGGCCTTCCTATGCCCTGAAGGTTGTGTTATTGTCCTGCCATTTTTAACCTATGGAAAATACTAGAAAAGTTTTACAAGGGATAAATTACCAAATTTTCCAATTTAAGTAGTTAGTAGAGGACATTGATGGAAAACAGTAAAGATAGAAATCCATCATTATCTAAGCGACATTCCAACACATGTGGTCCTTATAGCCAACTTCCTAGGAAACAGTCCCCCGTTGGGTTTTAATTCAATCAGGTACTGGTTTTGGCCAGCTCCCTGTGGAGGACCCAAGGACAGAAGCAGCTAGACCAGGAATGTCAAGGGAATAACATTAGATCAAGCAGGAGGACACCTCACAAGGGAGTCCTAAGATTGGCACCAGTCCTAATGACTTAGATGGGTGTCACATGCCCAAGACAGACAACTTTGTATAAGGACAGGAATAAAGAGAGAGCATCAAGTTTCTGGGTCTTATTACCATTCTGGCCAGAGAACTAAAGTCCAGCCAAAAGGCAAGCTTTCTCTTCCCCACAGAATAGCCATGGGCTAGAGGATTGCAGCCTGAGCAAACAGCATGAAAGTGTTTCAATAAGACCATATTCCTTGAAAAGCCCCTGGAATAAGAGTAAAGAAAGTACTCACCAATTTTGCACTGCAGCTCAGAGTCCAGATGAGCCTCTGGACTCAAAGCCTTATGTTGGGTTGCCATATGATGTAGGAAATACATTAGAGTTTGAAGTGAAAGGCTAAGAAAGAATTCTTGAGACGTCTTTGGTGCAAAAGTGATTTTATTAAAGCAAGGGACAGGACCTGTGGGCAGAAAGAGCTGCACTAGGGTCATGAAGAGTGGCTTATTATATACTTTCAAGTTGGGAGGGTATGGGATAGTGTAAGTTTCTGAGGAACTTTTGAAACAAAGTTTCCAGGACCTTGGGGGGGCTAGCTATTTTTGAGAAAAGATCATTCATTGACATCTAGTAAAACCTTAGTCATGGGACTCTTCAGATGTATATTGGTGGGTCATATGCTTGTGGGATGATTGCCAACATATATCTTGGGGGTTTAGAGATAAACGAAATTTCTAAAGGAATTTTTATATGTTAAGTAGACTTCCCGGATCCTGGGGGGCAGGGGGCTAAGATTGCCATCTGCCCTTAGGAGAGTGTCAATATCAAGGTATTTGAGTCCCTAGAAGAATGTCACTCTTCCTATTTCAAAGACTTGTCAGTAGACTGTAGGTGGTAATGAAATTTAATAATTTTTCTTATGCCTTTGTTTCCCACATCAGAATGATGAGTAAAAATAAATTCATTGATAATCTAGATCATTTGCAAATAAGATAAAATAATGAAACATCAAGTACTAAACATGGTTTATCTACTTCTTTCTTATTATAGAGAAGCTACAGATTAATTTGAGTCTGTAAGTAAATATATCTTATGCTTTATTAAAAGATTGTATTATGAAAGAATATATACAAGTTTCTAAAAATTATGAAATATATTCATAAATTTGCCAATCTAAATAATTGTGGTGTAACAGTTTAGAAATGTTTCCTGCTTAGTTTTCACTAGACATTAAAATTTCTAAGCATATAGAATATTACATATTCTAATAAATGTAAAAAATGTAATAAATGAAAAAATGTTCATCAAACACCTGGAAGCTAAAGACCACCTTGCTTAAGAATGCTTGGATCAACCAGGAGATCAAAGAAGAATTTAAACAATTCATGGAAACCAATGAGAATGAAGACACTTTCATCCAAAACCTATGGGATACAGCAAAGGCGGTCCTAATGGGGAAATACATAGCCATACCCATCCAAGACTCTCTCAAAAAATTTGAAAAATCCAGAATACACCAGCTGTCTCTACATCTTAAAGAACTGGAGAATCAACAAAAAATTAAGCCAACCCCACACCCAAGAAGGGAAAAAATCAAGATTAGAGCAGAGATCAATGAGATAGAAACTAGAGATACAGTAGAATTCATCAATGAAACTAGAAGCTGGTTTTTTGAAAGAATCAATAAGATAAAAAAAATTGGCCTAACTAATCCAAAAGAAAAGAGAAGGCCCAAATTAATAAAATTATGAATGAAAAGGGAGAGATCACAACTAACACCAAGGAAATAGAAACAATCATCAGAAATTGTTTTCAACAGCTATATGTCAATAAGTTAAGCAACCTAGATGAAATGGATGCATTGCTGGAAAACTATAAACTTCCAAAATTGAAACAGGAAGAAACTGACAACCTCAATAGACCAATATCTAATAACAAGATTGAAGCAGTGATCAAAAACCTCCCAAAAAACAAGAGCCTAAGACCTGACAGATTCCCTGGGGAATTCTACCAAACTTTCAAAGAAGAAATAACACCTATTCTCCTAAGGCTGTTTCAAAAAATTGAAGCAGAAGGAAAACTTCCAGACTCTTTTTATGAAGCCAGCATTACCCTGATCCATAAACCAGGAAAAGACCCCACCAAAAAGGAGAACTTCAGACCTGAAATCACTGATGAATATGGATGCTAAGATTCTCAACAAGATATTAGCAAATAGGATCCAACAGCACATTAAAAAGATTATCCACCATGACCAGGTGCGATTCATCCCTGGGTTGCAAGGATGGTTCAACATTCACAAATCAATCAATATGATAGAACAAATCAATAAGAGAAGAGAAAAGAACCACATGGTCCTCTCAATTGATGCAGAAAATGCATTTGACAAAATCCAGCATCTGTTCCTAATTAAAACGCTTCAAAGTATAGAGATAGAGGGAACATTCCTGAACTTCATAAAATCCATCTATGAAAAACCCACAGCAAATATCATCCTCAATGGAAAAAAGCTCACAGCCTTCCCGTTGAGATTAAGAACAAGAAAAGAATACCCACTCTCACCACTCTTGTTCAACATAGAATTAGAAGTCTTAGCAACAGCAATCAGACAACAAAGAGAAATAAAAGATATCCAAATTGGCAATGAAGAAGTCAAACTCTCTCTCTTCGCAGATGACATGATATTTTATGTGGAAAACCCAAAAGACTCCACCCCCAAACTACTCGAACTCATACAGCAATTCAGTAACATGGCAGGATACAAAGTCAATGTACAGAAATCAGTTGCTTTCTTATACACTAATAATGAAAACACAGAAAGGGAAATTAGAGAATCAATTCCATTTACTATAGCACCAAGAATCATAAGATACCTGGGAATAAACCTAACCAAAGAGGTAAAGGATCTGTACTTGAGGAACTACAGAACACTCATGAAAGAAATTGAAGACGACACAAAAAGATGGAAGACCATTCCATGCTCTTGGATCAGAAGAATAAACATTGTTAAAATGTCTATACTGCCTAGAGCATTCTTTACTTTTAATGCCATTCTGATCAAAATTCCACTGGTATTTTTCAAAGAGCTGGAGCAAATTACCCTAAAATTTGTATGGAATCAGAAGAGACCCCGAATTGCTAAGGAAATGTTGGAAAAGAAAAACAAAACTGGCAGCATCACATTACCTGATTGCAAGCTTTACTACAAAGCTGTGATCACCAAGACAGCATGGTACTGGCATAAAAACAGACACATAGACCAGTGGAACAGAGTAGAGAGCCCAGATATGGACCCTCAACTCTATGATCAAATAATCTTTGACAAGCAGGAAAAAATGAGGGAGACTCATGTCTTGTAGGATTGTGATCTCTATAAGTTAACTATTTGTTTTTCTTTTCCTTAGCTTTAGGACAACCAGAACTGCATGAGGAATGTCACATATATTCTATCTGGGGGGATGGGTTTGGGGTGTGAGCCTGTGCTTTGTTCTCAGCTTGCCTTCTGTTCCCTAAAGCCAGTTGACAAGTCCTTGAAATAGGCAGAGTGACATTCTTATAGGGACTCAACTGCCTTCATGCTGACACTAGGCTAAGGGCAGAAGACAATCTTAGCCCCCACACCCCAGGATCCTGTAAGTCTATTTTAACATATAAACATTCCTCTGGAACCTTCCTTTATCTCTAAGCCTCCTAATATACATGCTGACAACCATCTCCAAGCATATAGCCCACTGATATACATCTGAAGGGTCTCACGACTCAGTTTTTATTAGACAGTAATAAATGACCTTTTCCTCAAGGTCCTGGAACCTTGCTTCCAAAGTTCCTTAGAGACTTAACCTATCCCAAACTTGAAAGTATATAATAGGCCACTCCTCATGACCCCAATGCAGCTCTTTCTGACCATGGGTCCTGTCCCCATGCTTTAATAAAATCACCTTTTTGCACCAAAGACGTCTCAAGAATTCTTTCATGGCCATCACCTTTGAACTGTAATGTCTTTCCTACATCAATTCAATTTAGCGAAATTTTAAAATTTTAGGTTACCAGAGATTTTGGAAGGTTTTTAGAAGTTTACCGACAAATATTGTTATTTTATTTACATCTATGTACATTACTTGTTTTTACAATTATGCCTAGGCTACCCACAAAAACATGAAGCATTAGACAAAGTCAATCATTATTCTAAGTTTTTCTTCCTTTCTGACAAATTTTGTAACAGAAATCCTGTGAAATTATTTGACGTTTAGTAAACACAGTCAGAATTAAATTTTATATTTAGTGCTGATAACGCTAAAGGCATATTTATTTTAAGTAAACCACAAAAAAATTAGCGTTTAATACTAAATATTTTCCGAAGTCACACTGATGAGGGAATAGAAGGCTAGCTAAGGACAAAGCACAAGCTGACACCCTGCAACCTCCTTCCCCACTGCTGGGTGGGATATGTGTGGTATTTCTCCAGGAAGCTCCCAATTGTCTTAATGTTAATGCCTTATTAGAGGGAAAAACAACCTTAACTTGACAATGACAAAGTAGGGCAAGGTATCTGGTATCCCTGAGTCTTCTTTAACACATGAAAACCTTTTTGAAACCTCCCTTTTCCTTACCTTTCCCAACTCCCAAGTATATAACCAGCCACCTCTCAACCCCAGGGCAGCAGCTCTCTTTCTACCCATGGGTCCTATCCCTATGCTCTAATGAAACCACCTTTTTGGGGTGCCTGAGTGGTTCATTCATAAAGTGGCTGCCTTTGGCTTGGGTCATGATCCCAGGGTCCTAGGATCAAACCCTGTGTTGGGCTCCCTGGTCAGTGGAGAGCCTGCTTCTCCCTCTCCCTCTCCCCATGTTTATGTTCCTTCTATCACTGTGTTTCTCTCCATCAAATAAACAAATGAAAATTAAAATAATAATAATAATAATAAAACCACCTTTTGCACCAAAGACACCTCAATTCTTTCTTGGTCATAGGCTTCAGATCCCACCCCACCCACTCACCTATATTACAAAACCATGAACTTGAAAAAATCATTTGGGTTAAGTACTACCTTTCTGAGTTTTGGCATGGACAATTCTTAAAAGTACTTGCCTTCAAACCAACTAATTGGAGCTATTTTACATATTAATTTTAGCAATACCATCCTGAGGTAGAATAAATATTTCACGTTTACATCATACATACACACACACAGAAAAACTATAAATAAAATTTTAACTTTATTTCTGTTAGAATTTCTGGAGAGGACATTATAGACCCAATTTTTAAATACTTACATGTATTTGTCTATCTATCTTATCTATCATCTATCTATCATCTATTTTTATGAAAAACATTTTCCTAAAGTTTGCATGCCAAAGAATAGCTTGGTGGTAGAAAATTTATATTAATTCAAGAGCATATCTAAGTTTTCTCCAAGGTGGATATTTGGAGCATAACTGCTTATTAATGAGGCAGAAAGCCCAAAATGGCCACCTCACTGAGATGAGGATCCACCGATGATGACTTGGCACTTCTCCACCAAGTCACTCCCCCACCCCCAAGGATGACTTGGCACTTCACCAAGTCACTTCTGCATAGCTTTAGGAACTACCACGAGACCCCTGAGCAAAGCAGCTGTGAGAAGCCATGAAAAATCCCTAGTTTGCCTATAAAAAACAGTGCCAACAAAGGCCAGGTGCACAGACTTTTGGGAGTGATTTCCCTGAGCCCACTGGGGTTAATAAAGCTGTGTTCTCCCAGTACTCCACGTGCCACTTGGGTTTCTCAGTCACCTCAGAACTTCCACAACATTAAAAGTGTTGCTAGAATCTGTGCATAAAAGCTTTTTCAGGCATTTGTATTTTTGAAAAGGCTTCATTCCTTCCTCCCTTTTTTATCTTTATTTTTTCCTTTAGGGAAATTGTGGGCTATGTTTACATTTCAAAGACACGGTAAGATTTATAATTTCAAGGGACAGAAAAAAAATTAGAGAAACCTTTTATTAGAGGTTCAGAATAATTGTTATTTGAAACCTACCCTTTTCTAAAAGTACAGAATCATTTTGTTCCAATATATTGATTTTTTTTAAATATCCACAAACATTTTGAGAAGAATATTCAAGGTGTTGTAAAGGTAGGTGTGATGAGGAACAGAAGGCTGGCTGAGAACAAAGCAGAAGCTGACACCCTGCAACCTTCCCTCACCCCCCACTCCCAGGTGGGACATATGTGACATTCATTAGGAATCTCCCACCTATCTTAATGTTAATACCTTGCTAGAGGGAAAACCTTAACAATGACAAGGCTTCAAGGCCTCCCTTCCTTGTAGGTCCTTTAGCATATGAAAGTTCTTTTGAAACCTCCCTTTATCCTTACCTCCCCCACCCCATGGCATATAACGTGTCACCCTTCACAACCTCAGGGCAACAACTCTTCCTGCCCATGGGTCCTGTCTCCCTGCTTTAATAAACAACCATTTTGCACCAAAGAATTCTCAAGAATTCTTTCTTGACCCTCGGCTCTGGACTCCACCCCACTGAACCTCACCTATATACTAAAACTTCATCAGGTGGACTTTAACATGTTTGTAGAGTTTATTTCTGGTTTTGCAGAGATTGGTAAAATAAACACAGTTGATGGTAACTCTGATAAAATAAAGACAGTTGATGGTAACTCTCCAAAGAATTGGATGGCAACTTGAATATCAAAGGACTGACTCATATTTTTAACCAAATTTACTTCTTTATATCAGGAAAAAAAATTTTTTTTAATTGCGTTTCACTTTATTTTTTTAATTTATTTTCAGCATAACAGTATTCATTTTTTTTGTACCACACCCAGTGCTCCATGCAATCCGTGCCCTCTCTAATACCCACCACCTGGTTCCCCCAACTTCCCACCCCCCAGCCACTTCAAACCCCTCAGATTGTTTTTCAGAGTCTATAGTCTCTCATGGTTCACCTCCCCTTCCAATTTCCCCCAACCCCCTTCTCCTCTCTAACTCCCCTTGTCCTCCATGCTATTTGTTATGCTCCACAAATAAGTGAAACCATATGATAATTGACTCTCTCTGCTTGACTTATTTCACTCAGCATAATCTCTTCCAGTCCCATCCACGTTGCTACAAAACTTGGGTATTCATCCTTTCTGATGGAGGCATAATACTCCATAGTGTATATGGACCACATCTTCTTTATCCATTCGTCCGTTGAAGGGCATTTTGGTTCTTTCCACAGTTTGGCAACCTTGGCCATTGCTGCTATAAACATTGGGGTACAGATGGCCCTTCTTTTCACTACATCCGTATCTTTGAGGTAAATACCCAGTAGTGCAATGACAGAGTCATAGGGAAGCTCTATTTTTAATTTCTTGAGGAATCTCCACATTGTTCTCCAAAGTGGCTGCACCA
>NW_019154151.1:6979137-6999960 GCF_002288905.1 Enhydra lutris kenyoni | reverse complement strand
AAAAAATGGGCAGAAGATATGAACAGACACTTCTCCAATGAAGTGTCTGTTCATATCTTCTGCCCATTTTTTTGATATGATTATCTGTTTTGTGTGTGTTGAGTTTGAGGAGTTCTTTATAGATCCTGGATATCAACGTTTTGTCTGTACTGTCATTTGCAAATATCTTCTCCTATTCCGTGGGTTGCCTCTTTGTTTTGTTGACTGTTTCCTTTGCTATGCAGAAGCTTTTGATTTTGATGAAGTCCCAAAAGTTCATTTTTGCTTTTGTTTCCTTTGCCTTTGGAGACATATCTTGAAAGAAGTGGCTGTGGTTGATATCAAAGAGGTTACTGCCTATATTCTCCTCTAGGATTCTGATGGATTCCTGTCTCACGTTGAGGTATTTTATCCATTTTGAGTTCATCTTTGTGTATGGTGTAAGAGAATGGTCGAGTTTCATTCTTCTACATATAGCTGTCCAGTTTTCCCAGCACCATTTATTGAAGAGACTGTCTTTTTTCCACTGTATATTTTTTCCTGTTTTGTTGAAGATTATTTGACCATAGAGTTGAGGGTCCATATCTGGGCTCTCTACTCTGTTCCACTGGTCTATGTGTCTGTTTTTATGCCAGTACCATGCTGTCTTGGTGATCACAGCTTTGTAGTAAAGCTTGAAATCAGGTAACGTGATGCCCCCAGTTTTATTTTTGTTTTTCAACATTTCCTTAGTGATTCGGGGTCTCTTCTGATTCCATACAAATTTTTAGATTATTTGCTCCAGTTCTTTGAAAAATACCAGTGGAATTTTGATCGGAATGGCATTAAAAGTATAGATTGCTCTAGGCAGTATAGACATTTTAACAATGTTTATTCTTCCAATCCAAGAGCATGGAATGGTCTTCCATCTTTTTGTGTCTTCTTCAATTTCTTTCATGAGTGTTCTTTAGTTTCTCGAGTGCAGATCTTTTACCTCTTTGGTTAGGTTTATTTCCAGGTATCTTATGGTTCTTGTTGCTATAGTAAATAGAATCGATTCTCTAATTTCCCTTTCTGTATTTTCATTGATAGTGTATAAGAAAGCCACTGATTTCTGTACATTGACTTTGTATCCTGCCATGTTACTGAATTGCTGTATGAGTTCGAGTAGTTTGGGGGTGGTGTCTTTTGGGTTTTCTATATAAAATATCATGTCATCTGCGAAGAGAGAGAGTTTAACTTCTTCATTACCAATTTGGATACCTTTTATTTCTCTTTGTTGTCTGATTGCTGTTGCTAGGACTTCTAATACTATGTTGAACAAGAGTGCTGAGACTGGGCATCCTTGTCGTGTTCTCAGGAAAAAAAATTAACTAAAATGGGAACCAAAAGACTTATGTCTTTATGAAGTCTGTATGAAGGATTTTAACAAAAGCTTTCTTTCTGGGTGTATAATCTAACCTCAGCTTTTATTAACCCTGAATATTGACCTTTTGTAGATTATTTCCAGGAGGGCTCAGAGAAATTTTGGTCATCTATTTCCTCAGAAAGGAAGGTTATAAATATAGTCAAATAATTTTTGAATGTAGAGGTAATAAGGCTTCAAGCTCTGATGTTAGGGGTATATGGGTGACTCACTTGGTTAAGTGCCTGACGTAGGCTCAGATCATGATCCCAGGGTCCTTGGATTGAGCTCCACATTGGGCTTCTTGTTTGGAAGGAACCCTGCTTCTCCTTCTCCCTCTGACATTTCCCCCACCTTGTGTTCTCTGGCTCTCTCTGTGAGATAAACAAACAAACAAATAAATAAATTTATTTTTTAAAAAAATCTTAAAAAAAATTCCTCTGATGTCCAGGAGACAGAAATTATTTGTGTTGAGAGTTCTAGGATACTCTTTCAAAGGACATTGTATAGTGTGCCTGAGGCTAGGCAGAGCCCTAGAAGGTAAAAGCAAGTGAGCTTGGTTATCAGTCTTGAGTGCTTTTGTTAAATTCATTTTCTGGCTTTCAGCATTTACATGAACAACCTGGATACTTTGAATCTAGAGGTTATGTCAGCATGATTTCTGTAAATATTATAGGAAAAAGGAAGCTAAATCAAGCACATTAGCCTGATTTTAAGAAGGGGAATTTACATTGAATGGGAATATTTCCTTTTGTTCTAAGTCTGACTTCTTTTACCTTGTCAAGGAAGTCCCTAAGGCTAGCCATTATACTAATAAGACCTTTGAGAGCTCTTTATTTTGTGTGTGTGTGTGTGTGTGTGTGTGTGTGTGTGTGTGTGTGTGTGTTAACAGAGCCAATTTAAAGGATCTGTCATCTGGCTATTGAGAAGTAGGATCTCTTAATAGTGACTCATACCAATAACTCTTTTAGGGGCTTAAACCAAAGACTCAGGTGGCATCCAGAGAGGGCATAGATGATGAATCCCCTATGATCCAAAAGTTACTCCCAAAATTAGTCTAAGAAAGTGAAGGCCTTTGTTGCACAGGCAGTAAGGATGGTGTAGTAAAAATCGTGTCTTTGGTCTCAAATGAAATGCCTCCAGTCACAATCCCACTATCTGAAGATAACTGAACAGGTACTTCTGGAATAAGACTTTCCAGCACTAAAGAGTAACAAAGGTTAAGATGACAAAGGTTCTTATGGGCTGGAACTTCTCATGACAAACACCTCTGGCAGCTGGCACAGTAGACAGGAGAGAAACTTGGATTTCCAGTCTTTGACTGGCTACCAAGGTGCACCCTGGTAATTGCACTCTATAGAAGGTGGAGAACAAGCTTTTAAGACAAAGAATAGACAAAAGGAAAATTATGAACGTTTTATCAAAGTTTTAATTCTTTTGGATCCGCCCTGATACCTAGGAAGAATATGTCATGGGTTTGGGGATTATGTGTTTTTGTTTGTTTGCTTTTATTTTTGTTTTTATACTGTACCTTGATGAACAGTTTTCTTGAGCTTAGCAGGTGACCTAGTGTCAGTATAATCCATTCTGTTACGGGAATCTTCTTATTCTATCATTCTGTTACGGGAGTCTTCTTGAGGTGTGAGTGTTCTAACAGCTTTTAAGTTCTTGATCCATGCCCACCAATTTTGAAGCTTTGGCTTCCAAGATATCTCTCAGTGACAGATGACAAACAACATAAAAGACACAGGTAAAGGAAAACAAAGAACATCTTTGTATGTTCTGGAAATAAATCGGTAACTAAAGGGTACTCTACCAAATTTAATCAGAGTTGCTAGGCCCAAGGAACTAGTTCTACAAATATTTTCTCCTGCTAATCTAGATTTAGAAAGAAAGAAAAAGCACTCTCACCACTCTTGTTCTATTAGACTCTGCAGATAGAAATTCCAGGAGGCTGGTAGGTTAAAAAACCTTAGCTTTTATTGGCTGTATGTCAGATGTCCCAAGGATCTCTCACATGCAGCAGTGTCCAGGGTGAGAAGTGTCCAATAAGTTAAAGTCATCCTTCCAACTATACAAACTGTTGGAGAATAAGAATTCTTGTCCCTTCAAAGGTCCTTCTAGTTGGACTAAAATCAAATTGACATGAGACAGATTAACAGAAAAAAATACAGTTTAATAGGTGTACATACAGGGAATCCACATAGACGTGGAAATTCCAAACACAGTCAGGCAAAATGAGGTATAGATATCATTGTGAACTAAGGAGAAGGGGGTAGATACTTGGAATTTCAGAGGAAAAGAATACATTTCACAGAGTGATAAGAGTAGAGGTTTGGTAATTAGATGTCTGTCCTACCATATAGATGGGTCTCTCTGATAAAATTTATCTCAGCTCGGGGCGCCTGGGTGGCTCAGTGGGTTAAGCCGCTGCCTTCGGCTCGGGTCATGATCTCGGAGTCCTGGGATCGAGCCCCACGTCGGGCTCTCTGCTCTCTCGGGGAGCCTGCTTCCTCCTCTCTCTCTGCCTGCCTCTCTGCCTGCTTGTGACCTCTCTGTCAAATAAATAAATAAAATCTTTAAAAAAAAATTTATCTCAGCTCATCACCCTACTCTAGGAAAGACCTCCAATTTAGATTTTTCTTTGTAGTTAAGGGAGGAGCAAAAGTTCTTTTGAGCCCACAAGGTCTCAAGTGCCTTCAGCTCAAAAGAGTCCACATGCCAAAGTGGCATATTGTGAGTGGGTACCTGTCCTGAAACTCGTCAAGATTTTTGGAAAGTCCTTAGTTGTAAAGATACAGTACATAATTCTGTTCATAAAATTGAAAGATCTGTCCTTTTTTATGTCATTTAATTGGACATTTATGTGCTTTTATTTAATTTATTTTTTAAAAGATTTTATTTATTTATTTGAGAAAGAGACAGTGAGAGAGAACATGAGAGGGGAGAAGGTCAGAGGGAGAAGCAGACTCCCCATGGAGCTGGCAGCCACATGTGGGACTCGATCCAGGGATCCCGGGATCATGACCTGAGCCGAAGGCAGTCAATTAACCAACTGAGCCACCCAGGCGCCCTATATGATTTTAAAAAGTAGTGATCTTTTTACATTGTCTCAGGTTTTTAGACCTTATGACAGAAGGCTTTGTAAGCCCTTTTCATTTATTACTCTCCTGAAGACTTATTTATATTGAAATAATAGTTCAAGTCAGAAATTTGGTTAAATATGAGAACATTTAGTTCTAGGAAAGGGGGTCGAATGAATAGATAGAAAGTATGAAATCCACTATGGTTGAATTCTGGTCTCAGTGCACTTCTTGACTTGTGTGGTCTTTAATGATAGCATTATAGTATCCATAGTCAACATTGTTCCCAACCATCCATAGCCTCTGTGAAAAATGGATACACTTAAGAGCCATGAAGAACTATGTTGTTGCCTTATTTTAACATATCAATGGTTAGATTTATCCCTCATATATTAGTTGCATATTTATAAACATTCTTTGAAGGTATTGTGAGTTGGGTTCCAGACAACCACAATAAAGCAAATATCAAATTAAATGAATCAAATGAATTTTTTGGTTTCCCAGTACATATAAAGGATATGTTTACACTATACTGTAGGCAATTAAGTGTAAAATAACATGTCTAAAAAACTGTACATAACCTTGGGGCACCTGGGTGGCTCAGTTGGTTAACTATCTGCATTCAGATCAGGTCATGGTCTCTGGGTCCAGGGATCAAGCCCCACATCTGATTTCATGCTCAGCAGGGTTTCTGAGTCTTTCTCTCTAGCTCTCTCTGCCCCTCCCCACTGCTAGTTCTCTCTCTCTCTTAAATAAATAAATAAATAATAATCTTAAAAAAAATAAAAAAACAGTGTACATAACTTAATGAAAAATACTTTATTGCTAAAAATTGCTATCATCTGAGTCATAATCACTGATCATTGATCACCATAATAAATATAATAGTAATAAAGAAGTTTAAATTTTGTGAGAATTACCAAAATGTGACACATAGATACAAAGTGAATAATGCTGTTGGAAAAATGATGCTGATAGACTTGTTTTATGCAAGTTTGCTACAACCTTCAATTGTAAAACAAAACAAAACAAAACAACACCAAAAACCAAAACCAAAACCAAAAAACATACTATCTCAATGTGCAATAAAGCAAAACAATAAAATGAAGTGTGCCACATTTTTAATCTGTGTACATTTATTCTCTCTCTCTCTCTCACACACACACACACCACACACACACCACACACACCTAAAGAATTCATCCAGAATGATAAACAGAGATAACAGAGATTAATGGCGTTTGAAAAAAAACTTTTTGGAATAAAGTCTCTCTCTCTCTCTTTCTTTTTCCCATATAGGCTATATTGTTTGTAAACAATTGGCTTCGGATATTTATATGGGCCTCCACCTCCATTGGGCTCTCACAGACTTACCTTTCAGTAATTCCTATGAAATGGAAAGGATGAAAAAAATGGTGATATAACACTGTTCCCTTAATTAACACCACCACCACCAACATTCCACTGAGGAGAGAGTAATATTGAGCTACAAAACTAAACAAGAAACTCATTCAGTTACTATAGAAAGAAAAGGCAGAGAACTATATTATTAGTGAAATCCTAGAGTAACAGCGCAAGTGGTAGTTTAGTATTATCTTTAAAGTTTTCAGTCCTTGAAAAGATGAGACAATTACCTTCTTCCTTAATCTAAACTGCAACATTTCTTTCTGCTCCACCTCTTTGGGACTTACACAAATTTAGGTAAATATGCATTATGTATCTGCTATTACATTTAGTTACCTTCATTATTGACTTTATGATTTCATAAGAAGGAATTCATACACCTGGAGTGAGTGGGGGGCACAAAAAATAGGAAGGAATGTGGGGAGGAAGAAAGGAAAAAACCAAATAAGGAGTGGTTTTTTAAATGAGAGGAACTTAGTAGTGCCTGCCCCAGGAAAACTTTTTAAAAGTTCTGAAAGTGGTAACAGCATGTTTTGTGCTGCTAAGAAAGTGGTTCTAACTTCTGTAAGGTGGCATATGAGTCAGACATTTCATGAACTGCCCCTACTGTGGGGATTCTTGCTATTAACATTTTCTTCATCCTTTGTAAGTTAAATGTTTTTGTTTTTACAATGGTATGATACCCATACATTGTTGTCTATTTGCACAACTCTTATTAATTTTAATTGAGTTTTTAAAAGTATTCCTTCCATAGGAAAATGAATAAGTTTGTACAAGAAATTAATTTATTATTTGTCCCTTTTCCTCATCCAAGAAAGCAGTAACCATGAGGGACATTACTTTTTAATTATTTTAGCTCCAATTACACAGGTAATTACAGAAACAGTATTTTGCATTGTCTGTAGGTATATTTGACACTTTTATATATTAAGAGGCAAGGATATTCCAGAAGGGTATTCTTTGGTGGGGGACCTATAAAGGAGGAATGTGCTACAGTTTAATTTATGAACTATTCTAGGAATTCTAATGCAAGCTATAGCCAACACAGATGACTTACCATAGAAGTGCTTAACTCCAGGGCAAATGTAAACTAAAGAAAAGCCACTGTTTTGTTTGTTTGTTTGTTTGTTTGTTTGTTTTCTTTTCTGCCATATGAACACTTGGCTCTCTTCATGGGACATTGATGCCTGACCATTTTTTTGGGCAAAACAGAGAAGAACTGGCACTACCCAGCCTCCCATAGCCTGGATTCATGGCCTCACCCTTGTTTCCAAACCTCTTAGAGGACTCCTGAACAAAGGATTTCTTCTGTTTCTCACTACTGCCTCAGGCATTTGTACCACATGGAGGTTACAAATTACTCTTAAGATTTAGTCCTTACAAGTTAAGGCAAGAGGGTAGGTAATTGGATTCCTCCCATCTTTCCAAATCTAATGCAAATTAGATCTAGTGCAAATCCTATATAATTTCAAAAAGCATGTCTAATTGATCAAACAACATAATCTCAAGTACTACTTACACCCTTTACATCAGTTCAAGAAATACATAGCTGTATGTATTAAATTATACAAAACAACACTGATTGTAAGCTCAGGGTCCTAGTGAAATTTACTGAAGTCTAAATAATATGATATTACCCCAAGTAGACATGCTATCACAAAAATAAATCTGAGTCTATATTTTCATTCTTTTTGCGAATGTACTGTTGATTCCTATAATCTGTGTAACATTTGAAAATACATAAACTGTTACAAAAAATTGGGTCAGCAACTAAAGAGGTGTATAGGTATTGGGGCAATCATCTGTGAAAGAGACACATTGGTAGAAGCAGAGTTCCAGTGTCATAAAGAGATGAGAAGGGAAAAAGTTAAAAATCAAATTTCAAAATAGCCAAAGACCATAGCTTAATTGATCCTATCTTTTTCTGCTATTCCTAAATATATTGTCTAGGAAATCATGCTCTGGCATACTTCGAGAAGAGAAAATAAAATTGAAAACATTTGAGAACCTTCTAAGAGCTCCCAACACTTTTAAATGTAAAGTTTTCATTTCAGTTACACTCAAATCAAGTCCAAGAAAAGTATTCTTTGCAGCTGGAAGAAGGAGAAACATGGGTGTTCCCTTACACACATCTTGAATGAAAAATAAACCAGTTCATTAAAGCATTAGATAAATTCTTTCACAGCCTGTTTGGAGACTATGTACTGTAGTGTTATAAAATATGATATCTGTTGTTGTTTTACTAAATGGGGATGGGTTAAATTTAACAGAATTGGAAGTTTATGCTTAGTTGAAAAGACATCTATTTGTGAGAGTGCCCAGTGATCTCTGAAAACTACAGAGAATACTCTTCTCTGTAGCATCCTGGGCTGGGAAATGAAGAGCTGGAATCTGGGCTAGGCTATAAAATGAATACCTGAGACTTCACTTCAGGAGAACTTTAATCTTAAGATTTCAGGGAGATGAAGATATTACTAAGTGGGCCAGATGCTGGTATTGAAAGCCAGATTGCTTTTTCCATCCAAGTAATCTGTCTTTATTTGAATAGCTGGCAAATATTTTCCTGATGATTATTAGAACATTTCTGGAAGTGTTGATGACTGACACATTTTATTCATCAATAAATTGATGGATGATATTGTGATTGCCAAACTAAGATTGTACACAGAAAACCATGATAAAGAGAAGGAATTTATTCCTTCTGTAAGCATTTTCTTTTCCTTCCTTCCTTCCTTCCTTCCTTCCTTCCTTCCTTCCTTCCTTCTTTTTTCTTTCTTCCTTTTTTGTGTTCTTTCATTCTTTCTTTCTTCTTCTGCTTCTCTCTCTCTCTCTCTCTCTCTTTTTTTTTCTTTTTTCTCTCACATGGCAAAGCAGGGTCTCTTCTGGTTCCATACAAATTTTAGAATTGTTTCTTCCAGCTCTTTGAAAAATGCCAGTGGAATTTTGATCAGGATGGCATTGAAAGTATAGATGGCTCTAGGCAGTATAGACATTTTAACAATGTTTATTCTTCTGATCCATGAGCATGGAATGGCCTTCCATCTTTTTGTGTCTTCTTCAATTTCTTTCATGAGTATTCTATAGTTCCTCAAGTACAGATCCTTTACCTCTTTCATTAGGTTTACTCCCAGGTAACTTATGGCTCTTGGTGTTATAGCAAACGGAATCGATTCTCTAATTTCCCTTTCTATATTTTCATTGTTAGTGTATAAGAAAGCAACTGATTTCTGTGCATTGATATTGTATCCTTCCACATTACTGAATTGTTGTATGAGTTTGAGTAGTTTGGGTGTGGACTCTTTTGGGTTTTCCACATAAAGTATCATGTCATCTGTGAAGAGAGAGAGTTTGACTTCTTTGCCAATTTGAATAGACTATTTCTTTTTGTTGTCTTATTGTTGTTGCTAGGACTAGTACTATGTTGAGCAAGAGTGGTGAGAGTGGGCATCCTTGTCGTGTTCCCGATCTCAAAGGGAAGGCTCTCAGGTTTTCCCCATTGACGATGATATTTGCTGTGGGTTTTTCATAGATAGATTTTATGAAGTTGAGGAATATTCTCTCTGCCCGTCAGGTCCTGGGCTCTTGTTTTTTGGGAAGCTTTTGATCACTGCTTCAATCTTGTTACTAGATATTGGACTACCCAGGTTGTCAGTTTCTTCCTGATTCAATTTTGGAAATTTCTGTTTTCCACGGTTGCATCCATTTTCTCTAGGTAGCTTAACTTATTGGCATATAACTGTTGATAATAACTTCTGATGATTGTTTCTATTTCCTTGGTGTTAGTCATGATCTCTCCCTTTTCATTCATAATTTTATTAATTTGGGTCCTCTCTCTTTTCTTTTGGATTAGTTTGGCCAGTGGTTTATCGATCTTCTAGTTTTGTTGATGCTACTGTATCTCTAGTTTCTACCTGATTGATCTCTGTTCTAATTTTGATTATTTCCCTTCTTATGTGTGGGGTTGGCTTAATTTGTTGTTGATTCTCCAGTTCTTTAAGGTGTAAAGAGAGCTGGTGTACTATCAATTTTTCAGTTATTTTGAGGGAAGCTTGGATGGCTATGTATTTCCCCCTTAGGACTGCCTTTGCTGTATCCCATAGGTTTTGGACCCATGTGTCTTCATTCTTATTGGTTTCCATGAATTGTTTAAGTTCTTCTTTGATTTCCTGGTTGATCCAAACATTCTTAAGCAAGGTGGTCTTTAGCTTCCAGGTGTTTGAATTCCTTCCAAACTTTTCCTTGTGATTTAGTTTCAGTTTCAAAACATTGGGGTCTGAGAATATGCAGGGAATAATCTCAATCTTTTGGTATCAGTTGAGCCCTGATTTGTGACCCAGTATGTGGTCTATTCTGGAGAAAGCTCCACGTGCACTTGAGAAGAATGAGTATTCTGTTGTTTGAGGGTGGGATGTTCTGTATAAATCTATGAGGTCCATCTGGTCCAATGTGTCATTCAATGATCTTGTTTCTTTATTGATTTTCTGCTTGGATGATCTGTCTAATACTGACAGTGGCATGTTAAGACCCCCTACTATTAATGTATTCATATCAATATGACTCTTTATCTTGATTAAGAGTTGTCTTATATAGTTGGCTGCACTTATATTGCAGGCATAAATATTTGCAATTGTTAGATCTTCTTGGTGGATAGATCCTTTAAGAATGATGTAGTGTCCTTCTGTATCTCTGACTACAGTCTTTAGTTTAAAATATAAGTTATCTGACATGAGAATCTCTACCCCAACTTTCTTTTGAGGCCCATTGGCATGAAAGATGCTTCTCCATCCCTTCACTTTCAGTCTGAATGTATCCTTAGGTTCAAAATGGATGTCTTGTAAACAAAATATGGGTGGATCCTGTCGTTTTATCCAATCTGCAACCCTATAGTGTTTTATGGGTGCATTTAGGCCATTCACGTTGAGAGTGATTATAGAGAGATATGTTTTTTTTTTTTTTTAAAGAGAGATCACAAGTAGGCAGAGAGGCAGGCAGAGAGAAAGAGGGAAGCAGACTCCCCGTTCAGCAGAGAGCCTGATGCAGGGCTTGACCCCAGGACCCTGAGATCATGACCTGAGCCGAAGGCAGAGGCTTAACCCACTGAGCCACCCAGGCGCCCCAATATAGAGAGATATGTTTTAATTGACATCGTGATACCTGTGAAGTCTTTGTTTCTATAGATTGTCTCCATAGATTTCTGTTCAATGATATTCTTGTTTTTTTTCCTCTTTTATAGATCCCCCTTTAATATTTCTTGTAGTGCTGGTTTGGTAGTCACATTCTCTTTTCAACCTTGCTGGTCTTGGAAGTTCTTTATCTCTCCATCCATTCTGAATGTCAGCCTTGGTGAATAAAGTATTCTTGGCTGCCTGTTTTTCTCCTTTGGTGCCCTGAATATGTCTTTCCAGACCTTTCTGGCTTACCAGGTTTCTGTGGACAGGTCTGACATTATTCTAATGCACCTTCCTCTGTAGGTAAGGAACCTCTTCTCCCTAACTGCTTTCAAGACCTTCTGTGTAAAATTATTATTCACCATTTTCATAATCAGGAGTCTCAAGGTCTTTCTAGATTCTATGATCTTGGGGGGTGACCTTTCTGCCTCTAGGACATGAACGTTGGTTCCATTCTCCAGACTGGGGAAATTTTCATGGAGAATTTGTTCAACTATATCTTCTAGTCTTCTTTCTTTCTCCTCTCCCTCAGAGATCCCTATAATTCTGATGTTGCAATGTTTCATGGCATCATTTATTTCCTTAATTCTGTTTTCATGGCTTCTAAGCTGTTTGTTTCAGGCCTTCTCCTGATCCTTTTTCTCTATCAGTTTGTCCTCCAAATCACTAATTCTATCTTCTGCCTTGGTTATCCTTACTGTTAGAGAATTTAGATTAGATTGGATCTCATTGGTAGCATTTTTAACATCTTCCTGGGTGGCTTTCACTTCTGCCCTAATCGATTCCAGGTTTTCTCCAACCTAGTCATTGACTGGATAATTGTTACCCAGAATTCCCTTTTTAACATACTGCTTATGTCCATATCCAATAGCTCTAATAGAGACGGCACAGTCTCTGAATTTTTCCTCTGTTGGGCTTTCCTCCTCCTAATATTTTTGGTGAGAGGTGGTTGAGGGGTTGTGTAGCTGAGTATGTCAACCACAATCCAGGCAAGGTGCACCTTGGAATGCTACTAAGCAATCATAAGTCACCACCAAAAAGAAAGAAAAAAGAAAAGAGAGAGAGAGAGAGAGAGAGAGAGACAGGAAAAAAAGAGAGAGAGAGAGAGAGAAGACCCAGCCAGAATGGGTCCCAAAGATAAGATTTATAAGGTATAGAAACAAAAATGGAAAAACTAAAAGACCAACAAAAGTAAATGACAAGAAAAAAAAAAGGGGGGAACCCAGCCAACATGAACCCCAAGGATAAGATTTATATAATACCAGAACAAAAACAAATACACAGAAACACTGACAGAAGAAAAAGATGGGAGGGTGGTATAAATCCTCAATGTGGGTGAGGAAGTTTATTTTGATTCTTCCTGGGTATATCTTGCTATCTTTGATAAAGGACTCAACTTTCCAGAGAGAAAGGGAGATTAAAACTGATTATAAAAAGGGGTAGTATTGATTAGGGAAAGAGGATTACATTGAAGCTTATATCTATATGTATATTAAAAAAATAGCCAAAGAAAAACACAGGTATATGTATGAAAAAAGTTCATGTTAAAAATTATGGAGTTTGTTGTATTGAACCTCTATAGCTATAATTGTAAATAGGTTAAAAAAATTAAAAAGAAAGAATAGTGAGAATGATTTAAAAATTAAAGTTGTATCTATGAAATATATAGGCTTTAGGGCAATACCAGGAGCATAATATCTTCTTTTCCCCTGATATTGGGGTTTTATAGTTTTATGGGGACCCTGTGGTGATTGTCCTCTCATTTTTATGGCTGGCTTTCTGGGGGAGGGGCCTGCTGCATTGTTTTCAATCTGTCTTGCTTGGGTTGAGTCCTCTTGCTCCCTTTCAAGGGGCAAGGCTCTGCTGAAACTGGTTTTTCAGGCTTTTGTTCTCTGGAGGTTTTTGTTCTTTGGTGGCTTTTTGAGGCTTTTGGGAAGTTTAGTGGAAAACAAACTGCACCCAGACCTCCTCTCAGAGAGAAGTCTCAGTCTGCTCCCCTCTGGGTGGTCGAGAACACACAGACTCATGCTCTGGAAAATCCACTCAGCCTCCCACAGGCAGTGTGCACCTCTAGCCACCATCTCAGGAGTTGCGCAAAGCACCCCCGCTTATCTCTGCACCCCCATGCTACTAAAACCATGAGTGATATTTGTCTAGGGAGCCCGCTTTCAGTGCCTGCCTTTGCTGGGACTGTGGTAGACCAGAGAGAGTGTGCTGAGATTTTCAAGTCCCGGCCGGGAGTGTTCAGACTCTTGGCGGATTCTAGTACCCACGGGCTAGCGCCCACTCGGAACACTCTCGGGTGGGGGAGGGGAGTGTGGTTCAGTCCTCTGTCATGCAGTCTGCGTGCAGAGTGCAAAAGGCTGTGGTTCTAGAGATTTCCAGCTGGCGTACACATCAGACTCTTTCAAGCTCTGAGGGCACCTGGCCCAGCACTGGTGCAAGCCACTGAAAACTGGGGGCTCAGGGACCATGCCCTGGAGACTTGGCGGCACTTTCTCTGGCACCGGTGGTTTCTGGTGGTGGCTGTCCTGGGTCCGTGAGCTTAGGCCTGTGTCCGTGACCACCTGATTCTACCAGTTGCCCCTTAAGATCGTTTTCTCTTTTTGAGTGCTTTTAACCAGACTCCAAATTAATGCTGGGCCCCAATCACAAGGCATTCTCATATTGGGTCGCTTCTGGTGGCTCCCTCCACCTTCTGTTTATCTTCCAATATCAGCCGGATTTCCACTTATTTTACCTCTCAACAGGCATCTTCTGCCCCTGTAGAGATCCAGAAGTGTATAACCCTACATCTCAGGCTGATCATGGGTGTTCAAAGTCTTCTGGTAGATAATTAACTCATTTTAGGGGACCAGTTGAAACAGGGTCTCTTACTTCTCTGCCATCTTGCCCCTGCCAACTATATACTTTCAATGTAAGGGGATAAAAGGAGTTCAAACAGAATTGCAAATAACTATTGAACTCCTTTCAGTAGGTAGATAGATGAAATATAGGTAGATAGATAAATAATAGATAATAGATTGATATTCTGAAAAGAGTTTGTTTTGTTGAATCTATCAAATATGTAAATGTGTACTTTATTTTGGAGTACGAGCTTGAGTTTTTATTATGGAAGAAAGGAGATACAACTGAATTACAAAGGTCAAGTACTATGTGGGGATAGACTGGAATTGTTGATATCAGTATAAACCTGTGATTTTCTAGCTCCTCCAGCTGAAAGGGCATAAAAACAATAATATCTACATAGCACACAACAATATATTCTACATAGCACCCAGATTTCCATTTCTAACTATCAATCCCCACTAAGAGGAACACAGCTCTTTGAAGAAATGTCTATGCCTGGATTCACAGCAAATAAGGCACAAGATGAGCCTAAAACATCTTGTGCTAGCAATCAGAGAAAGTATTCAAAAAATGATGAGGGCATATAAAAAAATAGAGTTTGAAGGGGTTCTCACTGGTCAGATCTAGGATGATATTGGAGGAATATAATATAACCTACTCATTTATTTTTTAATAGGAATCTATGAGTTCATGCTGATCATAAATAGATAATAAATATAAAAATTAAGAGAGGTGGGGAAGTGCTTTCTTACAGTAGATGTGAAGGAAATAGTAGTGTTGGGAAAAAAAATCACTATTGTATAACCATTATCTTAATGATTGGTTCAGGCCAGAATTATCAGTGGGTGTCAAATCCAGGGAAGAAGGGTGAAAGATTGACAAGGAACAGTGTAATGGCATGGCCTTGAAGTGTCTCTACAAAGACAGATTATTACTTGCAAGGGAAAAGCTAGTAACTATACAGTGGAGAAAACTGACAATGTCTTAACCTGGTACCCCAAATTAATAATAAAGCACAGAGTATCATTGTGTGCTTCTAGTTGTAACATATTGATAAAGTGAGGATAGAGCATTATGTAGTATTCTGACTGTGGATGCAGATAAATGATAAATTAGGTAGATGATAGATGATGGAAGATAGATAGATAATAGAGAAAGAGTGTAAATAAAGCAAAAATTCTAAATTTGGAAAATCTAGATAAAATATATGTAAGTGTTCTTTGTAGTATTCTCTTGATACTTTCTTGTAATCTTGGAATTATTTCAAAATTATTTCAAATTTTTTAAAAAAGTGTATAAGACAGTAGATCTTAAATGTTCTCATCACAAAAAAAAATGATACTTACTGAACATGATGAAGGTGGTACCTAATGCTATGATGGTAATCATTCTGCAATATAAAACTATATCAAATCAATAGGTTGTACATCTTAAACTTACACAATGTTTTATGCAAGTTTTATCTCAATAAAACTGGAAAAAAAATTCTCACATGGGAAACACAATGAAATCTGAACAATAAGGAACTGTTTTAGGCACTTCTTCCCCCCACCTCTCTAACTATATTTATTAAAAGCAACCTGTGTTGTAAGAAAGCTATGACCATTATTAATGAACTTTCAATTATCAGTAATATTTTCATGTATAATGCTTAGGTTTATGTATGTATATCACATAATCATTTTTTATTTTTCCATAGAACACTCCTATTATCAGAGATATATAATTTTCTTCACCTTGGAGTCGACACAAACCCAGGTGCAAAAAGAAGTTCTGTTGGATCTTAAAATGTAAAATTAATGTTCTTATTAATTTCACATTTTCTCATAATTATATTTTTGATGCCCTTTTTTTGCAGGAGTGAAATGAACACAGTTCTCTTAATGTTTGTGTGTGTGTGTGTATTAGGTTTGGAGTCATTCGTGGTACCATTCTATATGTAAATTGTCCCATTTCACTTGAAAACATGAACTTCAGTCTAGAATCCAGAAGACATACACTTGGTTTTATTCTCCAGCTAGTTTATATATGAAATTCTAAACCTGCTTTTTCATTACATATCTTTGGCATTTCTCCAAATAGTTCAATGAACAATTCATCTCTCTCCACTAGTAGAGGATCAATTCAATATGAGATCGTGATCAATTCTATACCTTGGGGAATAAGACTCAGAATTAAGAAGTGATAGGTGTAAGCATTAGAGAATAAGTTACAAATGAATGAGTACATAAGAAGCCATATGACCTTAAACCTTAGACACACTGATTTGTTTTGTGATCTTTATACCAGCAATATTTTAATATAACCTGCCAAAGAAAAACTTATGTGCTAACATTTATGTTTGCACCTCCCTCTTAATTTTCCTGAGCCCACAAGCTGGTATTCTAAATACATTTCTTTGGATCAGAAAAAATAAATCACAAAATAAGAAGAGTTGAGCCTCTTTATTTGATCCCCATACTTGTAATTCTCTCAAGTCAAACTTTTCTTTCTCAGACCACTCATTCTGCCTGGAATTTTAGGAAATATATGATCCCTTGCCCATATCTAGAGTTGGTTTCACCTCTGCCAGCTTTGTTCCAAAATATCTTTGTTTCCAGACTGAATCTGTAAAATTCTATCTATCTGACTGAGTGAACTTTCTGAATATTCATTGGCTACTTTGACAAGTTCTTAGTTTCCTGAAGATTTTGTGATTTTACTCTCTATTAATATTTCTGGTTTTTTCCTACCACCCGGGGGGGGGGGTTGGATAGTGTATAATTTTAGATTTCAGAGTTTTTCTTTTCAGCTTCCTTTTTTGTTGTTGTTGTTTAAACTTGCCTCATGTGGCAATAAATACATCCCTTTTCTCCAATAAGTTATTAAGAAACCCCACGTTTATATGATTAAAGCACTAATCTTTCTTAGTGTCTCTTTTAAGATTACAGGTGGTTATAACACATTCAGTCACAGGATAGTATCCACTGTGGTTTTTGCTGATTCTAGCCACCTGCATTACCCTCATGCTTCCTTTTGTTCTCTCATACAGTTCAATGTTCTAATAACCTCCTTTTCTTTTTTTTCCCTTTTATAATTTTTTTTAAATGTCATAGATAGGAGACTGTATCAAGAATGGGAAACTCTTCCCTTAATCTCAAAATGTTTGGAGACTTTTTCAGTTTTCCCCCTTGACAATCCTTTTGGTCCTAATTGGGAGAAAGATTAATCTAGCTGTCAGTTCATCTAATTACTATGAAACTTAATGAAGTCCTTATTAAGTGTTAGTCTATTTCTGTCAGTGACTCTAAGTCTCAGGTATTTTCATCATGTGATGCAGATTTATTTTGTACAGTGCTTAAAATATAAGACAAGTCACAAGGAACTGTGAAGAATGAAATAGTATTAGGCAGCTCATTGTCTCAAAGTAGTCCTTCTTGAACTGTGGACTTGTCATTTCTCATAATCTAGAAGGATTAAGGACATGGATGAAAGGCATTAGATGAAAACGACATATCAGATAAAGGGCTAGTGTCCAAAATTTATAAAGAACTTAGCAAACTCAACACCCAAAGAACAAATAATCCAATGAAGAAATGGGCAGAAGACATGAACAGACATTTCTGCAAAGAAGACATCCAGATGGCCAACAGACACATGAAAAAGTGTTCCATATCACTCGGCATCAGGGAAATACAAATCAAAACCACAATGAGATACCACCTCACACCAGTCAGAACGGCTAAAATTAACAAGTCAGGAAATGACAGATGCTGGCGAGGATGCGGAGAAAGGGGAACCCTCCTACACTGTTGGTGGGAATGCGAGCTGGTGCAACCACTCTGGAAAACAGCATGGAGGTTCCTCAAAATGTTTAAAATAGAGCTACCCTATGACCCAGCAATTGCACTGCTGGGTATTTACCCTAAAGATACAAACGTAGTGATCCGAAGGGGCACGTGCACCTGAATGTTTATAGCAGCAATGTCTACAATAGCCAAACTATGGAAAGAACCTAGATGTCCATCAACAGATGAATGGATAAAGAAGATGTGGTATATATACACAATGGAATACTATGCAGCCATCAAAAGAAATGAAATCTTGCCATTTGCGACGACATGGATGTGGCTGGAATGCATTATGCTAAGTGAAATAAGTCAGTCAGAGAAACACACACACCACTCATGTGGAATTTACAAAATGAAACTGATAAAAGATTGGCAAAAAAGGAGAGAGGCAAACCCAGAAAAAGACAACAGACTCAATTATAGAGAACAAACAGAGGATTACTGAAGGGGAGGTTATCAGTGGGGAGAGTTAAATGGGTGATGGGTTTTAAGGAGGGCGCTGTTGCGATCAACATTGGGTGTTATAGTTAATGAACGAATCACTAAATTTTACTCATGAAACAAAATTTACACTATATGTTTATTAACTGAAATTTAAATAAAAACTTGAAACTACAAAAGGCAAAAACAAAACAACAAACGAATGAACAAAAAAACCCCAAATATATTGGGTGCCTGGGTGGCTCAGTGGGTTAAAGCCTCTGCCTTTGGCTCAGGTCATGATCCCAGGGTCCTGGGATTGAGCCCCACATCAGGCTTCTTGCTCAGCAGGGAGCCTGCTTCTCCCTCTCCCTTTCCCTGCTGCTCCCCCTGCTTGTTGTCTCTCTCTCTTTCTTGCTATCTATCTTTGTCAAATAAATAAATAAAATATTTGAGGAAAAAATGATTAAATGTTCCAATTTCTAGTTTAAAACTTCATTCTGGTTGCTAGGTAGAAACGACATAGGGCTTGTTGAACTGGATGTGAGGAAAAAAGTGAAAGACTTGTACATGTCTATAATATGTCAAATTGCTTGCTGTTATCTTAAAAGTTTTCACACTTTTATTCTTTCTTTATCCAAGTCTTAATTATATGTGTTGGAATAAGAAGGGTTTTTTTTTTTTTTTTTTTGGTTTTTGTTTTTGCTTTTGTTTTTGTATTTTTGTTTTCCTCACACCACCTCTTTATTCTTTTGTAGTATATTCTGGAGAACTCTTCCATTTTTCTTCTAGATAAATTCATACATCATTGGCTAAGTCTATTCTGTTATTCATCTATGTCTATTCACATTTTTTAAAAATCAGTGATCATATTCCTAATTTTTACAATCAGTTTTTATATTTTATTTCATAGTCATCTTTTAAAGTCACCTTTTTAATGTGCTTTTAGATTTTTTTGATGGATGAAAATTGTACTGTAGTGTGTTACAATTCTCAAAACTTAGACTATTGAAAATGTTTAGGATTCTATTTATACAATAGTTATCCCACAAATTATAAATTGTAACTATGATAAAGTGTATTAAAATTGTATTAGAATTTGATTCATAAACTATCCCATTGGTTTATTTTAAATGAATAATTATGTATTTCAATTCTATAACTTCAATTTCTGTGAAATCTCTGCATGTGAAAAAAATTCTGCTGATATTTGCTAATGTATTTTATTTTTGGCCTTTCAAACAAAATTATCATGGAAAGGAAATTTTCTTATTTTGGGACTTTGATTTTTGCTAGGTAGTGACAAAAGCAAAATTTCCCCATTCTATTTGACTGTCACGGAGAACTTCCCTCTCAAGGTTTTTTCAATTAAAAAAAAATGTGACTTTTCTGATATTTGGATTATACCAAACTGAGTTTACATAGACTGATGTCTATCAATTACCTGGTATTTCTTGGGAACTCAAAACAATTTTTCAGTATTGCCAGGAGGATATCCATGGGAACGTATGTGCCAGTGGAGTGATCTAAGAATCTGGAAGCACTTGTTCTCTCTCTGAAATCATCTTCTAGACATTTAAAAAGAATCATTAAGAGAAATAGTAAATTGTAGACTTTAAAATCTCTTCAAAATGTATATTAACATTGCACAGAATGAGAGATGGAATAGTGTTCCACCATTAAATCCACAGACCAGTGTAACTTTAAAGTAATATCCCCTTTTTTTTTCCTTAAAAAGATCGTAGACTCTTTCTTTCTTTCTTTCTTTCTTTCTTTCTTTCTTTCTTTCTTTCTTCCTTTCTTTTTTCTTTCTTTCTTTCTTTTCTTTTCTTTTCTTTTTCTTTCATCACAGTTCCAGTGTTCTCTTCCATTATTTCATTAATTCTCTTTGGAGAGAATACAAGAAGTTTTTATAGATGCAAATGTACTCTTAAAGAATATAATATCAAAAGTAGAGGATCCAAAATATATTCCACATTTTATTTTATGTAAATATTCTATTGAAATTGAGTGTGAATGGATTCTCCTAGCATCTATATGTAATTATCCATACCAGTGGGATGCCAACAATGTTAACACTCAGTTGACTGGGTGTCCAATTTTAGGCCTTTGTCAGATTTGTTGTTTTGAAATTTTAGATATTTTAACACATCATTTTTTAGAATTCAAGTTAACTCCTGTATATTGCCTTTAATTTTGATATGGATTTCACAAAATAAAAATCCCACAACTAATTCTATCACAATTTTTTTTATTTATTTGACAGAGATCACAAGTAGGCAGAGAGGCAGGCAAAGAGAGAGAGGAAGAAGCAGGCTCCCTGCTGAGCAGAAAGCCCAATGTGGGGCTTGATCCCAGGACCCCAGGATCATGACCTGGGCCGAAGGCAAAGGCTTTAACCCACTGAGCCACCCAGGCACCCCTATTACAATGATTAATTCAAGGCAGTAGCTCTCTTTATTCTCCTAAATTCATCAAGAAGACTCTTTGCTTAATCTTTAAAATGTTCATTTGTTTTAAAAATGCATATTTGAAAAACACTGAGCACACAGGGTCTGGTATAAGCCCTGCACACACATTAAAGCCTTTCCTCTCCCAGCAGCTTTTTTTTTTTTAATTTTATTTTTTATAAACATATATTTTTATCCCCAGGGGTACAGGTCTGTGAATCGCCAGGTTTACACACTTCACAGCACTCATCATAG
>NW_019154151.1:6934087-6974137 GCF_002288905.1 Enhydra lutris kenyoni | reverse complement strand
TATCTAGCTGATCTCCCGCTACCTGAAGTAGTCTCAGCCTGCTACTTCTCTGCCGTCTTGACTCCTCCCCTCCCAGCAGCTTTTTGAGGTGGGGACTGTTTTCTTCACATTTTGTAAGTGAGAAGACAGAGGTACTGAAAGGGTGTGTAACTTCTTGGAGTTCCTGGTAAAAAAAAAGTTCCACTTTCGATCCAGAACCCTGTCTGTTCAGAAATGCAGATTTGGGTCTTTGGAGTTAAGATAGCAGAGCAGTAGGGGGACCTCTCAAACACAGCCAGACAAATATAAAATCATTCTGAACATCCAAGAGTTGATGTAAAGACTGAGAGAACAAACTGCACAGCTAGAGGGAAAAAACAACCACGTGGTGGAAGTTAGGAGCTGCAGAGAGGCGACTTGAGGGACAAAAGAATTATGGTGCTGCAGAGGGGAAGAAGAATTAATCACAGAGAGAGGAGCAAAAAATGGGGCAGTGAAGAGAAAGCCATATTGTAGGGGATTGCACAAGAAAAACTGTACCCCAAAAGAGCTTTAACTGTGAAAAGGAGAGGGTCTAACTACTACAAGTCTTTATAAACAGCAGAGCTCAAAGTCTGACGTTTTTGAAGTTTGTGCCGACACCAGGGTTGTGCCAGGTAGACATAGTGGTGGTCCTGTGGGGAAGGGGGTTGGAGGCCCAGGAGCAGACAGTGTAATCTTAGGATCCCCGGGTGGCATAGGGAGTAACAGCTCCCCTTCTTGGAGTGCATTTGAGAGAGGTGGCATGGACTCTCCAGAGACAAAATAGCTGATGGCCACTGATGTGCTGCCCTCTTCATTAGCATAGGAACAGAAAAACCTGCTGAGGGTAGCAAACCTTGGTGCCAGCTTTTTGATGCACTTTTCCAAAAACCTCAAAAAGTTGCATGGTTGTGCTCCTGCTTTCCTGGGACAAACTGCCACTTACCACAGCACAGTGAAACTCTCTCCTAGAGGATCAGTGATGGTCCATACCACCCTGGGTCCCTAAAATTTGGAGTTCTGAAACCCAGCTGTGTGCATGAGGCAAAACACAGGAGAACTCTGCTGCTTGGCAGTCAGACAGCTTGGGCAAAGACAGGGTGAAGGAAGGTGTGTGACAGGAACACAAAGGAGGAAATTATTTGCTCTTCTGTGAAGGCTTCCTTAAGATTTGTGGATGTGAACTTCCTGCTCTGGGGACAACAGAGTGGAACAATGTCATTGCCCCCTCCCATCTGTACTGACCTACTTTAGTAACAAAACACCCCCACTGGAGGCTGGAGCTGCTGACACCAAGCCCTGCCACCTTGTGCCTTGAATGTGCATCTTTACTAGGGCAAGTACACCTAGGAACCACCTCAGCAGGCTCGTCTCCCAGAAGACCACCATAAACCTTTTGCACACACCTAGCCTACTGATCATAGAGTGCTGCAAAACTTCAACTCCTGGGGCGCCTGGGTGGCTTAGTGGGTTAAAGCCTCTGCCTTCAGCCCAGGTCACAATCTGGGATTGAGCCCCGCATCGGGCTCTCTGCTCAGTGGGGAGCCTGCTTCCTCCTCTATCTCTGCCTGCCTCTCTGCCTTCTTGTGATCTCTGTCTGCCATATAAATAAATAAAATCTTAAAAAAAAAAAAAAACTTCAACTCCTGGAGAAATAGAATTTAGCTTCTTTTAACAAGCAAATAGGACATATCTAGTCAAAACTTACCACACAGTGGGCAACATCCAAACACTCACCACTGCAGGCAAGGAGAAACTCTGCAGAGGACTGACATGAAGGAAGGAGTAGCCAAAACACAAGAGCAGATTGCACACTCTGAAACACTTCCTGAAACACCAGGGCTCAGTACAGTATAGTACCTCTTAATATAGCCATTACTCTCAGAAGCAGGAATATAACACACACACACACACACACACACACACACACACACACAGAGTAACCTAGATGAAATGACAACATGAAATATTCATCCCCCCCAAAGAAGAGGAAGAAGTTATGGCCAGTGATTAAATCAGAACAGATATATGTAAGGTGCCTGAAACATAATTTAAAATAACAATTGTAAGGATACTAGTTGGGTGTAGAGGAAAGCATAGAAGATATTAGAGAATTCCTTAATGGAGAAATAAAAGATCTAAAAAATATTCAGGCTAAAATTTAAAAAATGCTATAAGCAATATGCAAAACTGACTGGATGAAATGGAAACAAGGATGGATAAAGCAAAGGAATGACTCAGTGATACAGAAAATAAAATTATGGAAAATAAAGAAGTTGAAAAGAAGAGGGGAAAAAGTATTGGATCACACATGCAGATTTAAGGAAATCAATGACTCCTTTATAGCATAATAACTTTCTTATCGTAGGAGTCCAAGAAGAAGAGAGGGGAAATGGGACATAATTTTATTTGAGCTAATTATAAATGAAAACTTCCCTAATCTGAGGTAGGAAACAGACATTGAAATCCAAGAGGCACAAAAACTTCCATCAAATTCAACAAAAGCAAGCCAACACCAAGACATAACATAGTCAAATTCACAAATTACACAGGTGAGGAAAGAATTCTGAAAGCATCCAGGGAAATAAAGTCCTTAACATACAAGGGAATACACATCAGTTTCACAGAAACTTGGCAAGCTAGAGAGTGGCATGATGTATTCAACGTGCTGAATGGGAAAACAAAAATATGCAGCCAAGAATACCTTATACAGCAAGGCTGTCATTCAGGATAGAAGGACAGATAAAAAGTTTCTGAAACAAAAAATAAAGGAGTTTGTGACCACTAAACCAGCCCTGCATTAAATACTAAAGGGGACACTGTGAATGGGAAAGAAGGACTAAAATCAACAAAGACTAGAAAGGAACAGAGAACATGACCAGAAACACCAACATTACAGGTAACGCAGTGACACTAAATTCGTATCTATCAATGATCACTCTGAATGTAAATGGAATAAATGTTCCAATCAAAAGACATAGGGTATCAGAATGGGAAAATAAAGAGAAAGGGAGGAAGGAAGGAAGGAAGGAAGGAAAGAAGAAAGAAAGTTAGGTCCATCAATATGTTGTCAAAAAGAGGCACATTTTAGACCTAAAGATGCTTGCAGATTCAAAGTGAGGAGATGGAGAACCATCTATCATGCTAATGGACATCAAAAAAAAAAAAAAAAAACAAAAACTGGAGTAGCCATATGTAAATCAGACAACGTAGATTTTAAACCGAAGACAGTAATAAGAGATGGAGAATACTTCTATATCATAATAAAGAGGTCTATCCAATGAGAAAATCTATCACTTTTAAATACTTATGCCTCCAACATGGGAGCACTTAAATATATAAATCAATTACTAGTGAACATAAAGAAATGTATTGATAATAATACAATAATAGTAGGAGAATTTAACGCCCCATGTACAGCAATGGAGAGATCATCTATGCAGAAAATCAAAAAGGAAACAATGACTTTGAAGGACACATTGTACCAGAAAGACTTTGCAGATATATTCAGAACATTTCATCCTAAAGCAATAGAATACATATTCTTTTCAAGTCCACATGGAGCATTCTCCAAAATAGGTCATGTACTGGGTCACAAATCATCCATCAACAAGTTCAAAAAGATTGAGATCATTCCATGCATATTTTCTGACCATAGGGCCCTGAAACCTGAAGTTAACCACAACAAAAATTTTGTAAAGACCACAAATACATTGAGGTTAAAGAACATCATAGTAAAGAATAAATAGCTTAACCAGGGAAATTTTTTAAAAAAAATTAAAAAAAAAATACATGCAAGCAAATGGAAATGAAAACATGACAGTCTAAAACATTTGGGATGCAGCAAAGGCAGTCGAAGAAGGAATTATATTGCAAAATAGGCCTACCTTAAGAAGCAAGACAAATCTCAAATACACAACTAATATTACAACTAAAGAAGCTAGAGAAGGAAGAAAAATTAAAGCTTAAATACAGCAGAATAAGGAAAATAATAAAAATAAGAAATAAATGACTAGGCATTAGGGAAGAAATGGATAAATTCCTAGAAACATACAAACTACCAACACTGAAACAGAAAGAAAGAAAGAATTTGAACAAACTAAATTAACAGCAAAGAAATTCAATCAGTGATCAAAAATCTACTGAAAAATAAAATGTCCAAGGTTAGATGGCTTCTCAGATGAATTCTACCAAACATATAAAGAACAATTAATATCTTTTCTTAAAATGTTCCAGGAAATTGAAATGGAAGTAAAACTTCCAAACTCATCCTATGAGGCCAGAATTACTTTGATTCCAAAACCAAACAAAAACCACACTGAAAACAAAAATTACATACCAATATCCCTGAAGAATATGGATGCAAAAATTCTCAACAAAATACTAACAAATTAAATTCACAGTAAATTAGAATAATTATTCACCACGATCAAGTGGGATTTATTTCTGGGCTGCAGCGGATTTGGTTTTGAGGATCTTCTCTGTTCCTTTCTTCTCTTGTTCTCTTCTCTCATCATACATTGGCTTTCTTTAGTGATATGCTTGGATTTATTTCTTGCATATATATCACTTTTTTTTTAAATTATTTGTGGTTACCATTAGTTTTGTATATAACATTTTCTACATATAGCAGTCTTTCTTAAGTTGATGGTCACTTAAGTTTGAACCCACTCTTTACTCCTCTTCTCCCCATATTTTAACTGTATGGTGTTATAATTTATTATTATTTTTTTTAATTTTGTGAGTCTCTTGACTGATTTTTATAGATACTTACTTTTAATACTTTGGTGTTTTCTACCTTCCATACTCTTATTTCTAGACTCTCCTTCCATTCAAAGAATACCCTCTGACATTTCTTGTAGGGCTCATTTAGTGGTCATGAACTCCTTTAACCCTTATTTGTCTGGGAAACTCTTTATCTCTCCCTCTATTCTGAATGATAGCCTTGCTGGAGATAGTATTGTTGGCTATAGAGTTTGCCTTTTCAACACTGTGAATATATGATGCCTTTATCTTCTAGCTTCTGGTGGAGAGGAGGAATGGGACTGAGAAAAATATTCAAAGAAATAATGGCTTGAAACTACCAAATTTGGCAAAATACATAAAACCACAGGTTCAAGAATCTGAGTGAACCTCAAACAGGATTAACCTAAATAAATTCACACCAGACATACTATAATTAAACTCTGAAATCTAAATACTAAAGAAAAAACTATATTGAACACTTCCAGAGGGAAATGACATTACATGTAGGGGAATAACAATTTGAATAACAATGGATTTCTCATCTGAAACCATGAAGTTCATGAGTTAATAGCACATTATTTTTATGGTATTTACTGAAACAAAGAACTATGAATTCAGAATACTATATCCAGTAAAAACATATTTAAGGAGTACTGGGGGGATAAAGATATTCTCAAATGAAGCACAACTACAACAATTTGTTGCTAGTAAACCTAGTTTTAAATAATAGCTAAAGATAGTCTTTAAACAGAAAAGAAATAACAAAGGAAGGTTTGAAACTTCAGATATGAATGAAGACCATCAGGATGGGTAAAAGTAAGTTAATAAAATAGACTATCTTTCTTTCCTTGAGTCTTTTAAATCATATTTCATGCTTGAAACCAAAAAACCAAAACTGTGTATATATAACACCATCTGATATTGTGTTCAGTGTATATAGAAGAAATATTTAAGATATTTATATTTTTAAATGGGTAGATTAAAGGGGCCTAATTGGTTCCTTTCATATAAAGTGATAAAATATTGACATCAGTATACTAGGATAAGTTACATATATAATTTCTAATATGTAGAGCAACTACTAAGATAAGTAGACAAAGGGATATACTCAAAATATTATAAGTACCTCAAGAGGAAATTCTGGTTGCCAGAGGGAATGTGGGCAGGGAAATAGGTGAAATGAATAAAGAAAGGTAGGAGTACACTTAGATTGACAAGCATCGAGTAAATCTATGGAATTGTTGAATCATTACATTGTACACCTGAAACTAATATAACACTGTATGTTAATTAAACTTGAATAAGAGAAAGAAAGAAAGAAAGAGTAAATAAATAAAAGAGAAAAGAAAAGGATGGAATTCAAAATGTTCTTGTAACTCATGGGAAAGTAAGGAACAAAAAAGAAAGGAAGAGTAAACAGAGGAAACAAATACAAAGCAAGTAATAAAATGGCAAACCTAAGTCCTAACATATCAACAATTACTTAAACTGTAAATGCACCAAATAAAAGACAAAAAATGGCAAAATGCGTAAAAACAACATGGCCCAACTATATGTGTCTACAGAAAATTCACTTTAAGTAGAATGACATTGTTAAGTTGAAAACAAGATGATTTTTAAATATATATCATTAAAACATAAATTAAAATAGAACTTGCTATATTAGGGGCGCCTGGGTGGCTCAGTGGGTTAAAGCCTCTGCCTTCGGCTCAGGTCATGATCCCAGTGTCCTGGGATTGAGCCCTGCATTGGGCTCTCTGCTCAGTGGGGAGCCTGCTTCCTCCTCTCTCTCTGCCTGCCTCTCTGCCTACTTGTGATCTCTGTCTGTCAAATAAATAAATAAAATCTTTAAAAAAAAAGAACTTGCTATATTAAAATACATATTGGTTATTTTGGAGCAAAGAAAATTGCTAGAGACAAAGAGAAACATTAAATTATAATAAAAGGATCAATCCACCAAGAAGACATATCAGTCGTAAACATGCATGCACCAAACAATGGAGTCTTAGAATACAAATACATGAAACAAAAACTGATAGAACTGAAAAGAGTCAAATTTATAATTATAGTTGACAACTATGACAAAGCATTCTCAGCAGTTGATGTGACTGTTGGACAAAAAAATCAGAAAACATGTAGAAGATATGAACAACAAAATGAACCAACATGTTCACACTGACATACGTGGAACATGTCATCCAACAGCAAAATACACTTTTTTTTTTCAAATGCCCATGGAATATTCACCAAGATAATAAACAAACAAATTTAAATTTAAAATCATTCACCAGTGTAATAAACAAAACTAATTTAAAATCATTGAAATAATACAAAATATGTTCTCTATGGAATCAAACTTTAAATCGATAAGAGAAACAGAAGAGGAACATAACCAAATATTTGGAAATTAAATAACACACTCCTAAAATAGTACATGAGTCAAATAAGTCTGAAAGGGGATAAAAATACATTGATGTGAATGAAAATGAAAACATGGTATATCAAAATATTTGAGACCTATCTAAAGGAGTGCAGAGAGGTAAATTTATAAGACTAAATGATTATCACAAATGAAGAAAGGCAGGGACACTTGGGTGGCTCAGTTGGTTAAGCATCTGTCTTCGGCTTAGGTCACAGTCCTGGGTTCCTGGCATGGAGTCCGGCCTCAGACCCCTTGCTCAGAAGGGAGTTTGCTTCTCCCTCTTCCTGCTCTGCCTGCCACTCCCCCTTCTTGTGCTCTCTTTCTGAGAAATAATAAATAAATAAGTAAATAAATCTTAAAAAAGAAAGAAATAAAGAGAGGTCTTAAATCAATAATTTAATTAAAATCTAAGTACCTTCTTCCAGGAACTAGAAAAAGAAGAGCAAAATAAGCTAAAGGAAACAGAAGGAAATAAACAATAAAAATGAGAACAGAAATCAATAACATTAAAAGCAGAAAAACAAGATAAATCAGTGAAACAAAAAGCATTTTTTGAAAAGGGCAACACAATTAATAAAATTACATCAACACTGATAAAAAAGAAAAAGAGAAGTTACAGCTTATCTATATCAGGAATAAAACAAAACATTACTATATCCTTCAGGAATATTTTGAGTGTGGGTGCCTGGGTGGCTCAGTTGGTTAAGCAACTTCCTTCAGCTTGGGTCATGATCCCGGGGTCCCGGGATCGAGTCCCACATCTGGCCCCCAGCTCCACGGGGAGTCTGCTTCTCCCTCTGACTTTCTCCCCTCTCATGCTCTCTCTCACTGTCTCTCTTTCAAATAAATAAAATATTTAAAAAAGAATATTTTGAGTGTATTAATAGTATCCTTAAGAGATACTAATCTTAAATAATCTAAGGATCACAAAGCATCTTGTTTTTAGTGGTTAGATTCAAAAACAGAACCAAGCACTGTCTCTTCTCAGACACCTATTTCTTATGTGCATTGTGATAGAACAAAAACCTACAAATGTATGAATCACAGAAGTGAGTTGACCAAAGTTGTACATAATAATTTGTATCAGTCACTTCAGAAAAATAAAGAGAAAGAAGTCATTTTATTTCCAGGATGGAAACTATATTAACATATTTTTAGACATTTTATTACTACTATTATTAAAGTAGATTTTAATTTTATTAATATTAAACATTTTTATATAAATTCAATTTTTTTGTTTTTGTCAATACTTATGCATTTATTATTCTTTAAGATTATTTATTTATTTGAGAAACAGAGAGAGTAGGGGTCAGAGGGAGAGAGAGTCTTAAGCTGACTCCATGCTAAACACAGAGCCCAATGCAGGGCTTGATCCCATGACCCTGAGATCATGCCCTGAACCAAAATCAAGAGTCAGACAACTGACTGAGCTACCCAGGTGCCCACGTACATATGCATTTAAATATAAGTAAAGTCTATGTACATTTTTTATAATTCGTTCTTTTCTATTGAACATTATTTTACACACATATTTTTATGTGCTAGATACTCTCTGCTATTGTCATTTAAAAAATTATTTAAGACCTTTATTAATGGGTGCTTGCCGTTTGTCGACTTTTTTGAAAAAATCAAGTTGTAAACTTTTATTACAAATTAAAAATGAGGTTCTTAAAAATCTCAACTTGACCAGATATGAAACAATTTAAAGACCTTTAAAGGTGTATTGAGAAAAACAAGGCTTTTTTTTTTCTTAAAAAACACGTTTGTCATTACCAAAAAGAGATGTCTTTAAGTAAAAATAATAAAAACCCCATGCTGCTTAGATAATGCAGATAGTTCTATTTATCTGGTCAATGGGCAAAAAGCAAGCACTTAAGGTCTTCAGCTCCAATCTTTTGTTCATTTCTTATTGCTGGAATTTCATCTTCATTTCTCCATGTTGGATGACTAAACCGGATGATGGTAGAGATGGTAAGCCAGCATTTACTCAGCCCTGCCCTGCTCAGCCTCAGGAGCGGACGAATTCTCAGCTGGTGGATCGGCTGCTTTTGTCTCTTTGCCATCTTGTGGTTTAGGGTTTTCTGGGCGTCTGCGTCGGTAATTGAAGTTGAGGCGGTACTGACGTTGAGGTGGCTGCTGACCCTGGGTCTCATCTCCTTGATTTTCCTTATCTTCCTCGTTGCCATCCTCTCTAGGCTGTCTTTGGGGAGGAGGACCCCTGCGGAATCGTGGTCTATAACTCCGATACATATTCTGTCTCACTGGTATACCTTGTTCTCCTGCACCCTGGTTGTCAGCACCTTCCATCACTTCTCCCTGCACAGGAGGGTTGGAATACTGTGGTCGACGCCCATAGCGTCTCCGCATGTAGTAAGGTGGGAACCGTCGCCTGCGGTAGGGCCGGCGCTGTTGGGCCTGGCCTTTGGGAGCACTTTCCGATCCCTCGTTCTTTTCCCGACTCTTACTATTCTGGTAATTTTGCTGGTAATTGCATGGAGGACCCCTGCGACGTGGATAGCGTCTATAATGGTTATGGTCTGCTGCATATTTACTGCGTTGCACTGGAACTCCACCAGGGCCTGTCACATTGGCTGCCTCCGCACCCCTTTCTCCTTCAACAACATCAAACTCCACAGTCTCTCCATCTCCTACACTGCGAAGGTACTTCCTGGGGTTTTTCTTTATGGCAGTCTGGTGTACAAATATATCTTCCTTGGTGTCATTCCTGTTGATGAAACCATATCCGTTTCTTACATTGAACCATTTTACTGTTCCCAAAACCTTCGTTGTGATGACTTTCTTGTCCCCGCCGGCAGGCGCCGCTGATGTGAAGCCACCTGGGCCGCCGCTCCCTGCACCGCTGCCGGTGGTGCCGGGCTTGGTGTCCGCAGCGCTGAGGGCGGGGGCGGCCGAGGTGGGGCAGCGGGCGGCTGCTGGGTCTGGCCTCGCTGCTCAAGGTTGCGGTGATAGTGACTGGGGCCGGCTGCCGCAGCTGTGGCTCCTCCCGGGGTGTGATGGTAACTAGGCCAGCGGCGGCGGTGGTGCTGCTCAGGGCTCTCTGCTATTGTCATTTTTATTTGACACAGACTATTATATCATGATGTATATCATGATATTTCATAGTCTGCTTATCCACTCCACATTAATTATTTTATGTTGTTGCTATAATTGCTCCCTAGCTGACATTTCCTAAAAACCTATACCAGAGCTTTAAACTCACATTGACTGAGTTGTACTCATCTTCAATTTATGGATCAATTATGGATTTAAGTTTAGAGTCGAATTAACTTTATTTCAGGCTTAGTTGTAAACTTGTCTTCTGGTTCCATGATTTCAGTTCCTGGATCATCTCCAGTGCCTGAATTTCCAAATTAAAAGTTTACCTACTACTTTTTCACTATAACCTCACCAGCACTTGTCTCTTGTCTTCTTGGTGATAGCCATTCTAACAGGTGTGAGGTGATCTTTCGTTATAGTTTTTATTTGCATCTCCATGATGCTTAGTTGTGTTCAGGGTTCAAACTTGTAACAAAGAGTAAATAAGCCATAGGGATCTAATACACAGTGTAATAAATATAGACAAGAAAATATTACTTTAACGATTTAATGTAAATATTACTTCAGTGGCAATCATATTACCTAAACATATTAAAGTAACACACTGTATACCTTAAATTTATAAAATGTAAGATGTCAAAATTATTAAACCGAAAAATAACAATAAGATAAAATTCACCTACTACCCAGGTCTTTGGAATAAAAAAACCTGTCTTAGTCTTAACCAGTTTTGTTGACAATTGATGTTTTCTCAATGAACTGCAGCCTGCCACAGATTTAGCAAGAGCTTCTAATAGGTTCCTCTATGACTTTGTGCAGTCTGCAATTTATAACCAAATATTTGTTACAACTTGCTCTATCTCCTTGAAAAGAATTGTCTGATTGTCTATACCATCATTTATTTCTGCAACTTTTTCTTGAAGTCAAGTTCTGCATACTTGCCTGAACTTAATTCCATCACCTACTACCATTAGCAACCACAATCTGTATTGCTGTAGTATCCAATTCCTGACTCTTCTTGTTGGGCTTATTTTGCTACTGACAGATAAATTGAGTCATTTTTTATTCAATTAACAAATTCATACAAAATTTCAGGCATTATTCCAAATACAGAGTATTGCAGTATACCAAGTCTACAAAAATCCTGTCCTCATAGAACTTATATTCTAGTGAGGGAAGAGAGAAAGTTCTGATACTCATCTTATTAAAATCACTGCCATGTACACCTTTATAAAAAATACTCTTTATGCCTTCTGGGTTATTTTCTTGGTATCAGTTGTGGTGAGAAAAAGTGAAAAAGTAACTGGTTCACCAGATCCACTTTTTTTTTTTTTTTTTCTTAGCACATAGCTAGCGTATGTTCCCTCAGCCTCCTTTCCAGTTGGGTGTGGTCCATGATTGAATTGTAAATAACAGAATCAAGTAGAAACAAAATGTTCCATTTCTAGGTCATTTAAAACCTCCTATATGACCCCCACCCTTGCTCTTTCCCCATCTGTTAGCTGGATGCAAAGCTGCATGCAAATGAGCATGGTGACATTGGAAGCTATGTAGTGAAGACAGTGTAACATCAAGATGAATACAATCTGGGAGTGCCTGGGTGACTCAGTTAGTTAAGTGTCTGCCTTTGGCTCAGGTCATGATCCCAGGGTTGTGGAATCTAGCCCTGCATCAGGCTCCCTTTTCATTGGGGAGCCTGTCTCTCCCTCTGCCTGCCATTCCCCTTGCTTATGCTCTTCCTCTCTCTCTGTCAAATAAATAAATAAAATATTTAAAAAAAATCAATACAATCTGGGTCCAGTATGACAATTTGCAGGAAAGCTGTGAAAGAGTTTACTTTTATCATCTTTGAGCCATTGTACCATTTTGTTATTGCTTATTATAATTGTATAATGGCTCCATCAAATTATAGAAATAGTTTGATGGTTCTTGGTACAGTTTGATATATTTTTATCCAAAAGTTTATCTAATTTATAGTGTAACCATCAATATGGGACTGTTTTCCCACAGCCCTAGCACTATTGATTTTTATTCATATATGTTGATTAACTTTTTTATTTTAACAAATTTATCATGGCATCTTCATTTTAATTCATATTAGTATGATTGGAAAGATAGCTATGTATTTTCCATACTATTGTTTGTATTTCCTCATGTATAAATACTATCAAAAATCTTGTGCTTTCCATACTTACTAAATTGCATCTGAAATTGCATTCTTGTCTATAATTATATTTTTATTAAATAAGGAGATTTGAATGTGTGAAGTTTCTGCTTACTTTGCCTAAAAGAATTTCATCTTCCCCCCAAATATGTTTGTCTTGGATTGCAAGAGAAAGCAGGAACAAAGGCACACCTTTTATTGCAACAAAATTATTCATTCTTATTATAGTGGCATAGTTACATTCTTTTCTACAATCATTCATCTCAGGGATTTCAATAAATTGTGCAACAATTTATGTTTTTAATTTGTTTTTCCAGAATTTTCTCTCAGACTTCTGCTTAGATAAAAGTGTTAATCTGCTTGTTTGTTCAGTATGTGTTGGATTGTATCAATTTGAATGAAATTATTTTTCCTTATATTCATTTAACCTTGGATTCTTAGGATAAACCCTACTTAGGTATTGCATTGGCCACAACTTCTGTGCCTCCATACCCTCAGTGCCATAGTCTTCTGGAACTTCAGTTAGTTAATGCAGTGATGCAATGGCCAATTTTGCTTGGACTTATATGATTCTGCATCTTGGGGACTCTTAAATCATTTCAGAAGGGTCTTCTTTTCACTGATGTGATACGGCCATGTTGATAACCACGTAGCCTGAATTTGTGACTTTTACTGAAATTTAACTTCCTGAGTATGCACTGGTAGTATTGCATGATGCCATTTGGAAGCACAGGTGAATTCACTCCCTGTGGGATAAATTTTGGCCAATGGAAAGCAGTATCCCATGATCAGCTTCAGAGTCCTCCTGGGTAACTAAGTTAAAGTATCAGCCAAATGACCAGCAATGTCTCTTGGGGGCTTTTCATGAAATGGAGGTTAGCACATTACTGTATCACTTTGTATGGTTTCCCCTACTTCCCTATTTCTTTCTTTCTTGCTCTCTCTCTCTCTCTCTTTTTTTTTTTTTTTTTTTGTTTTGTTGTTGTTGCTGTTCACTCTTACTATCCTGGGATTCTGCTTCCTTAATAAGACATACCACTTAATCATTGTCTCAGGTTCTATATTCTAGGTAATTTGGGCTAATATAATTTGTAAGGGAAGTGTTTCCTAAAGATAGACCCCTAGCATGAGATTTTGCATTTTTCCTGTCCACCCTCTGAATGAAATAAGGACTCAATTCCTGATGATAAATGAAATGGTAACCTCTGGCATGCTGGGACCTCACATGTGCTTAAGCCTTTACCTGTGATTAATTGGAATAAGCTACATATGGAGGGTGAAACTCTGGGAAATCAAACAATACAGTGGTAATCATTATGGAGTCAATAATAATTATAAGATCTGCAGAGAATGATGCCTGCTTTTTATGGCACCTTAAATTTTGCAAAATGAAAATGTTTGGCTCAGGGTAGTTTGTTACCCACTTGAGGTATCACCAGTATAATACTACTGATAAGGTCTCCCCTTCAGAACTGAATCACTCATTACACCAGGTGCTAGGAGTTATACCTGCTGAGTGGTTCTCTGGGAATTACCCTTGTTTCAAGGTAGCTGCTTTGGTCAAAATAAATGACCCTCCTTGGGGTCAGCTTACATCTAAAGACTCTTGATGCTAGGGTGCAAAAGCTTAATCCTCCTGCCTCAATTTGGGACATTTCTGAAAGGTTAACCCTGTATCACATTTTAATATTCTGCTCAATCCTACTTTCCTTCCTCCGTAACAGTGTTTTCCCCTCCAAATTCTACAATAAGTCACCTCAGATTCTTCTTTCAGGGAAATGGAAGCAGTAACAGTAGGTGCTGGAAGGGTTCCTAGGAAGCAGATTCTAAAACGAGATTTCGGTTCTTGTTTAACCACCATTAAGATGTTGGGAAAGACTTCACCATTTATGATTGGGGGAAAACAGTCCCTTGTTAAGTACAGTAGTGGAACAATTATTAAAACTTTTAACAGTGATACTACAAAAAGATACTTTGTACTCACACTTCAAAAAATATTTATAGAAGGGAACACACTGGTTGATGCAATATCTCAGGTAACTTAAAGATTTATGGGGATGTGGAAAGGGACGTAGGTAGAGTAGGGTGGGATGGGATATGAAATAGGTAGACCCTAGGGCTTATTCATGTATTGGAGAAAGACAGTGACAGATTGTGAATGATTACTTGACAATTGAATTTAAAATATGATAATCAGAGGGCCTTCTTTACAATATATAAAGTTATTTGAATCTCCCAGGACTTAATCTTAAAGCTACCAAAGAATCAGGAATGGTGGAATTGTTAACATCAGCAAACTACTACAAAAATATCTTAGGCTCAATTTAATGTTATTAGGCAAACTTCATCTATAATTAATTCTCATAAACCATTATTTCAGAAGTAGTTTCTAGAATCATAAAAAATGCAGTCCTTGGGTCCCGGCTCATTTCATTTATCAAAATATATTTGAGATACATCCATGTTTTGGTATGGCTTGATAGCTAATTCCTTTTTACATTGAATAGTATTCCATTGTATGGATGCACTGGAGGTTGCCATTCATCCACCTAATGAAGGACATATTTATCGCCTCTGAGTTTTGGAGATTATGAATAAAGCTGCTGTATACATCCACATACAAGATTTTTATTCTTCTAAGTTTTTTTTCTTCCTAGTTTTTATTTAACTTCCAGTTATTTAAGATTCAGTGCAATATTAGTTTAAGGTGTAGTATTTAGTGATTCATCACTTAGGTACAACACCCAGTGATCATAATAACAAATGTCTTCCTTAATCTCCATGACTTATTTAACCCATCACCCACTTCCCCTCTGTTTCTTGGTTGTCCTCTCTTTCTTCCCCCCTTATGTTTCTTTGTTTTGTTTCTTAAATTCCACATATAAATAGAATCATACGGTATTTGTCTTTCACTGACTGACTTATTTTGCTTAGCATACTTCCTATCTCCATCCACATCATAGCAAATGGCAAGATTTCATCCTTTTTGATGGCTGAGTAATATTCCATTGTACATGTATACTACCTGTTCTTTATCCACTCATCAGTTGATGGGCATTTGAGCTCTTTTGACAATTTGGATATTGTTGATACTGATGCTATAAACACTGCAGTGCATGCATCCCTTTGAATGAGGCACACTTGCTTGAGAAGAGAAATAGTGGCAGAGTATAAGGGGCATGAGACATGGTGAAAGTGGATTAGGCAGCTACTGTTCTGTGCTGTCATATTTACTATAGGCATTTCTGCATTTATACTGAGAGGTAGGAAGGTAAATGGCACCAGCCAGCTCCTTTATCCCTGGAGAGGGGTCTTCCTGCTTACTGCTCTCAAGAAAGTGCTCCCAGAAGAGGGAATAATCTTCCTCCATGTGTCCCTAGGGATTTTTTTGATTGCCATTTCACACTGTCTGCATCTTGATTGTTTGCCTTCCTTCCTTCCAGGAGCAGTGCAGTGCCTTCTGGGTTCTATCCTAGGCAAGCCTGCTGACTTTTAAAACTTCAGGCTTTAGGGACATGGTGTGGACAATGGCCTGCACTGGTCTTCTGGGGGCTTGTCTTACCCTGTTGGGACCAAGACAGGTTTGCCCAAAAATGCCAAGTGTGCCAGAGCACAGGGATGTGGGACTTAGAACAAGCAGACAAGGCAGCCAGCATCAGGGCCAGTTGCCCTTGGTAAGAGACTCTGTGTCTATGCTGATAGGTGGTGGAGGGAAATGACACCTTCCAGCTCTTTTGTCTCCAGAGAGGGGTCTCTATGAAGAGGGAATAATCCCCCCCACACACATTGTGTGCCCCAGGAATTCCTCATATCCTGTCATCCGCCCCTGGGTTCTTTGCCTGCTTTGTCTCAGGAGTAGGGAAGCACCACTGGGGCTCTATCCCAGCAAAGCCTGCTGACCATTAAAATTCCATTCTTCAATTTGGTTGCAAAAACTCGTGAAAATCAACCCCTCTGATTTTCCCATCCAATGGCTTTGGAAAAGTGTTCTTGTGCATTCCCCTATGTCTTCCTCTCTCTCTTTTACCTCTCTCTGTGACCAGGGCTCCCTCCCCCTCCACAGGACTCATGATCCATTTCTCCTCCAAATCACATCTCCACACTTTCTCCTTCATTCAATGTGGCCTCTTATTTCCCTCTAGTAGTGCAGGTTGTTTTTTTTTTTTCTATCAGTCATCAGGTCAATCTCTTGAGTAATCAGAATGATTTGGTAACAATTACCTAGTTGTGTTCAAAGGATGAAATGAACCTAGGGTCGTCCTACTGTGCCTCTATCTTCACATTCACATATAAATTTTATGTAATATTGGTTTTCATTCCTCAAAGAGAAATATCAAGGTGTAGAATTTCTGAGTAGTATGGTAGGTGTTCATACAACTTTATAAGATACTGACAAACATTTTCAAAGTAACTATACCATTTTGCATAACCAGTAGCAATGTATGAGAGTTTCGATTGCTTCATATTGTTTCCAGTACTTGGTGTTTTCTTCTTTTTTGCTTCTTTTCCTTTTATTTTTTTTTTTAACACTACCCTGATTGGTGTCTAGTGGTATCTGATCATGGTTTCATTTTGCCTTTTTCTGATAACTAGTCACGTTAAGTATCATTTTATTATATATTAAATTATATTAAATTATATCAATTATATTATAATATATTATATTAAAATTAAAATAAATTATATTATAATATATTATAATTTAATTATATTATGTTTTATTAATTAATTAAATCATTTTAATATATATTAATATATATGTATATATTTCTTAGGAGAAGTAGGTCTTCTGTTATTTTGCCCTTTTAAAAATTGTGTTATTTGTTTCTTGTTGTTGAGCTTTGCACATTTTTAATACATATCCTTTGTCAGAAATGTGATTCACAGTTATTTTCTTCTAGGTTGTGGCTTATAGTTTTATTATCTCAATAGTGTTTTTCTTTTTTTTTCTCATTGTGTTATGTTAGTCACCATACAGTACATCATTTGTTTTTGATGTAGTGCTGCATGATTTATTGTTTGCCTATAACACTGAGTGCTCCATGCAATCTGTGTCCTCCTTAATACCCATCACTAGGCTCACCCATCTTCCCAAAATGCTCTTTTTGTTTCCCAGAGTCCATAGTCTCTCATGGTTCTATTCCCACTCTGATTTCTCCCCTTCAACATCGATTCAAAACCTATGGGATATGACAAAGGTGGTCCTGAGAGTGAAATTCATAGCCACCCAAGCCTCACTCAAAAAAATAGAAAAATCCCAAATACACAAACTATCTTTACATCTGAAAGATCTGGAGAATCAACAACAAATTAAACCTAACCCATGCACAAGAAGGGAAATAATTAAGTGTGAACAGAGATCAATGAATTAGAAACCAGTAGAACACATTAACAAACCTAGAAGCTGGTTCTTTGAAAGAATTAATAAGATCAATGAACCACTGGCCAGACTTATCCAAAAGAAAAGAAACAGGACCCAAATTAATAAAATTATGAATTAACGGGGAAAGATCATGACTAACACTAAGGGAATAGGAATAATCATCAGAAATTATTATCAATAGCTATATGCCAATAAGTTAAGCAACCTAAAAGAAATGGATGCTACCCTGGAAACCTCTAAACTTCTAAGACTGAAACAAGAAGAAATTGACAACCTGACTAGACCAATATCTAGTAATGAGATTGAAGCAGTGATCAAAAACCTCCTAAAAAACAAGAGTCCAGGACCCAATGGACTCCCTGGGGAATTCTACCAAACATTCAAAGAAGAAGTAATACCTATTGTCCTGAAGCTGTTTTACAAAATAGAAACAGAAGGAAAATTTCCACTCTTTCTATGAGGCCAGCACTACCTTGATCTCCAAACCAGGCAAAGACCCCATCAAAAAGAATTTCAGACCGGGGCGCCTGGTTGGCTCAGTGGGTTAAATCTTCTGCCTTTGGCTTGGGTCATGATCCCAGGGTCCTGGGATCAAGCCCCACATTGGGCTCTCTGCTCAGCAGGGAGCCTGCTTCCCCCTCTCTCTCTCTGCCTACCTCTCTGCCTACTTGTCATCTCTGTCCAATAAATAAATAAAATCTTAAAAAAAAAGAATTTCAGACCAATATCCCTGATGAATATGGATGCCAAGATTCTCAACAAGATCCTAGCCAATAGCATCCAACAGTACATAAAAGGATTATTCAACATGACCAGGTGGGATTTATCCCTGGGATAAAAGGGTGGTTCAACATTTGGAAATCAATCAATGTGATAGAACACATAAATAAGAGAAGAGACCAGAACCACATGGGCCTCTCAATTGATGCAGAAAAAACATTTGACAAAATACAGCATTCTTTCCTGATTAAAACTCCTCAGAGTATAGGGATACAGGGACTATTCCTCACCTTAATAAAACCCATAGCAAATATCATTCTCAATGGGGAAAAGCTGAGAACCTTCCCCCTGAGATCAGGAACATGAGAGGGATGCCTACTCTCACCATTATGGTTCAACATTGTAGTAAAAGTCCTAGAAACAGCAATCAGACAACAAGAATAAATAAAAGGTATTCAAATTGGCAAAGAGGTCAAACTCTCTATCTCTTTGCAGATGACGTGATAGTCTATGTGGAAAACCCAAAAGTCTCCACCCCCAAATTACTAGATCTCATACAGCAATTCAGGATATAAAAATCAATGCACAGAAATCAGTTGCTTTCTTATACACTAACAATGAAACGATAGTGTTTTCAAAGAGCAAAATTTCATTTGCTTTTTATAAAGTCCAATTTATGATCTTTTAAAATATTTTATTTATTTATTTATTTATTTTGTCAGAAAGAGAGAGAGAGAGAGCACAAGCAGGGGGAGGAGGAGGTAGAGCAGGCAGAGGGAGAAGCAGTCTCCCTACTGACCAAGAAGATTAGGTGGGACTCCATCCCAGTACCCTGGGATCATGACCTGAGCTAAAGACCAATGCCTAATTGACTGAGCGACCCAGGCATCCCCAGTTTACGATTTCTTATTTTATTTTATTTTGATTTTTTATTATGTTCAGTTAGCCGCCATATAGTATGTCGTTAATTTTTGATACTTCAATGATTCAGTAGGTGTGTATAACACCCAGTGCTCATCACAACACATTTCCACCTTAATACCAATCATGGGGCTACCCTATCCCTCCACCTCCCTCCCCTCCAAAACCCTCAGTTTATTTCCTAGTGTCCATAGTCTCTCATGGTTTGTCTCCCTCTCTGATACCTCCCCTTCAGTTTTCCTTCCCTTCCCCCATGGTCTTCCATACTATTCCTTATGTTCCACTTATGAGTGAAATCATATGATTTTTAAATTATATCTTTCCTTTAGTGTTGAAGGTAGGAATTAATTGCCTAATCTAACATCACATTTTTTTCTCCTATGTTTTCTACTAAAAGTTTTATGTTATGCTTTTTTTAAAAAGATTTATTTGTCAGAGAGAGAGAGAGCACACACAAGCAGGGGGAGCAGCAGGCAGAGGGAGAAGTAGGTTCCTCACTGAGCAAGGTGCCTGATGCAGAACTCTATCCCAGGAACCTGGGATGATGACCTGAGCTGAAGGCAATCACTTAACTGACTGACCCACCCAGGCATCCCTATACTATAAGATTTTACATTTAGTTCTGTGATCCATTGGGGTTAATTTGTATATAATATTAGATATAATGTTATAAATTTAATATGCATAATTTCATATAAAGCATATAAATATAAAATTTGCCAGAGGAAAATACTATCATTTCAGTGGTTACATTTAAAAAACTTCCTTTTATGGGGCACCTGGGTGGCTCAGCTGGTTAAGTGTCTGCCTTCAGCTCAGGTCATGATCCCAGGGTCCTGGGATCAAGCCCTGGAGCCTGCTTCTCCCTCTCCTTTTCTCTCTCTCTCTCTCTCTCTCTCAAATAAATAAATAAAATATATAAAAAACCTTTTACATGTAACACTTATTGTTAAGACATCTTAACAAACTAGATATGGAAAGAAACATTCTTTAATTGATAAAGAAAATTTATCAAAAGGCATAGTAATTCTCATACTTAATGGTGAAAATGTAGACAATTATTGTCAACATTATTAGTATGTCTTCTCTGACCACTTCTTTTTAACATTGTATTAGATTTAAAAATTGATAGGTAATGAGATTAAAAAGCAAGAATCAAAATTGTTATTCACTAACAATATGATTACATAAACATTCTAAGAAAATCTATAGATGTGTTATTAGAATTAAGAATTGAATGATTGAATCCAGCAACGAAGTTAGATAAAAGATCAAGAAAATCAAATAAAATCAAGAAAGTAATATATATATATATATATATATATATATATATATATACACATCTCAATTAAATTCTTGAACTTTATCTATATTCATACAGAAAATATACCATCAAAAAGATTATATCCAGGGAACCTGGGTGTCTCAGTGGGTTTAGTGTCTTACTCTTGATTTTGGCTTGTCATGATCTCAAGATTGTGGGACTAAACCCCACATAGGCCACTGTGCTGGGCATGGATTCTACTTGAGATTCTCTCTCCCTCTCCCTCTGCCCCCCCCACTTTCTCTCTCTCTCTTTCTTAAAAATAGAAGATCACATTCACAACAGCAACATTATAATAGCAGTAGGGAAGATAAACAATAATCAAAACAAGTAAAAACAGGGGTCATGCAAAAAAAAAATAGCTCAAAAAAAAAGTGTTATCAGTTATGCCAGGATATAGTGCAGTCAGAGCCAACCTCACACAACTTCAGAGAATGTGACATTTGAGCAAAGACTTGAAAACGGTGACTTAGGTAGTCAAGGAGAAAGGCATTCCAGCAGAGGAAATAGTGCAATGGCTCGAAGGTGAGAGCATGACTAACTTAATGTGAGGAATGGCCAAGAGTTCAGTGCATAGCTTAAGATCACTGACATACATACAATAAAACACATAATAAGATATTCACTAAAGTGAAATTGGGAACACAACTATCCATAAATAGCAGAATGGATAACTTGTGGCATATTTATTCACACAAGGGAATATTATATAACAATGTGAATAAATGTTTTACATTTGTGAACATAGATACCCCTAATATAAAAAGTTGACTAAATCAGCAAGCTATGAAAAAGATATAAATAAATATATAAATGTTAAAACTGCACATATCAATTACTTATATATATAGGTATATGGTTTATGAGTTCATGCTTATGAAAAAAATATAAAAACATGGAAAAGAATAATACACCACTTTTAGTAGTTACTTCTAAAGGAGGCAATTTCAAATCAGTGAGTAGCCCAAAAGGGCCTTCCTCCATATGTAATGATTTATTTATTTTCAAATAGACTATTATCATTTATTAAATCTGGGTAGTGGATCCTTGGGTAATTGATATATTATTCATTTTATGTGTTTCTGATACATTCACATGATGTGATGAAAACTTGGTGTTATATGCAACTGAATTACTGAACTCTAGATCTGAAATTAATGATGTACTGTATGTTGCTTAATTAAATTTAAAAAAAGATAATTAATTCAAAAATATTCTCTGCTAGAGGTAAACTCTTCCTTTTAGGCATTCTGGTTCCTGTCACTTATATACAGAATTTTTCATATATACCTATTTTTACTGCACTTTAGGTCTTTAAGGAGGTAGATAGTATTTACATCATCTTCAAAGTTCTGAAAACACTTAGTATAGTGTCTTACACAGAATGAATATTTGATAAACCTGTGAGAATTATTAAAATCATATAAAATTAATGTACTTCTAATTGTCATTGGTGATTTTCCCCATGTTTGTGACTAGGATGATTGATAGGAGTACAGAATAGAAGAAAAGTATATGAGATATTGTCTATATGTTTATAAATTTTATATTAAGCTTTAGTTAAAAGCAATACAAAACAAAGAAACAAAAATCTCAGGTGGCCAATCTTGCCTGAGTGTAGTGAAGAGGATATAGTCTGTGGTGGTTGACACCTAGATTTATGAGTATATAGAAGCATGTATATTGGCTTATAAAGAAAGTCTCACTACTGCAGAATAGACAAGGGGAGAAAGTAGTCCTTCTAGGTCAGTACTTATAAAAAGGAGTAAGGCAGTAAGCTAAAATGTATAAAAATTATGCTGGGAAATGAATAATTTACTTGACATGTTAGTAATTTTTAATGATAATGAAGGTCATCTGTCACCTGCACAAAGAAAGCATATGCCCTTCAGTGTGCATTTGTATATTTAATTTTAACAGCCTTGAATGTGGTTAACCAGATAATAAACTTAGTTAAAAGGTTTATCTTCATTTCAAATTACTGATTTGACAAAAATATAACTGGTAATTCAAAATGTGTAACATTTGGTCCTTGGAAAGAGAGGCTTGGCTTGACTTTGTTTTTTCAACTCCTAACATTCAAAAAAACCTCAAGTGGTTCTGTATAAAGAAAATTCATCTCTCATTTATACATGACAGAATGCATCCATAATAGTTCATATAGATTTAGAATTGAATTCTTAATGCAATCAATATTTCTGTAGGAAGCTCTTTCTCAATATACCATCAAGATATTTTTCAGTAGATAATCCTCAATGTGAGACAGGAATCCATCAGAATCTTAGAGGAGAACATAGGCAGTAACCTCTTCGAAATCAGCCACAGCAACTTCTTTTAAGATATGTCTCCAAAGGCAAAGAAAACAATAGCGAAGATGAACTTTTGGGACTTCATCAAGATCAAAAGCTTCTGCACAGCAAAGGAAACAGTCAAGAAAACAAAGAGGCAACCCACGGAATGGGAGAAGATATTTGCAAATGATAGTACAGACAAAAGGTTGCTATCCAGTAAAGAAGATGTGGTATATATACACAATGGAATACTATGCAGCCATCAAAAGAAATGAAATCTTGCCAATTGAGACGATGTGGATTGAACTAGAGGGTATTATGCTTAGCGAAATAAGTCAATTGGAGAAAGACAACTATCATATGATCTCCCTGATATGGAGAAGTGGAGATGCAATGTGGGGGGGTTGGGGGGTAGGAAAAGAAAAAATGAAAGAAGGTGGGGTTGGGAGGGAGACAAACCATAAAAGACTCAATCTCAAAAACAGACTGAGGGTTGCTGGGGGGAGGGGGGATGAGAGAGGGTGGTGGGGATATGGACATTGGGAAGGGTATGTGCTATGATGAGTGCTGTGAAATGTGTAAACCTGGCAATTCACAGACCTGTACCCCTGGGGATAAAAATACATTATATGTTTATTTAAAAAAATAAATTTAATTATTAAAAAAAGGTTGATACCCAGGATCTATAAAGAACTCCTCAAACTCAACACACACAAAACAGACAATCATATTTAAAAATGGGCAGAAGATATGAACAGACACTTCTCCAATGAAGACATACAAATGGCTATCAGACACATGAAAAAATGTTCATCATCACTAGCCATCAGGGAGATTCAAATTAAAACCACATTGAGATACCACCGTACACCAGTTAGAATGGCCAAAATTAGCAAGACAGGAAACAACATGTGTTGGAGGGGAATGTGGAGAAAGGGGAACCCTCTTACACTGTTGGTGGGAATACAAGTTGGTGCAGCCACTTTGGAAAACAGTGTGGAGATTCCTCAAGAAATTAAAAATAGAGCTTCCCTATGACCCTGCAGTTGCACTACTGGGGATTTACCCCAAAGATACAGATGTAGTGAAAAGAAGGGTCATCTGTACCCCAATGCTTATAGCAGCAATGGCCACAGTCGCCAAACTGTGGAAAGAACCAAGATGCCCTTCAATGGACGAATGGATAAGGAAGATGTGGTCCATATACACAATGGAGTATTATGCCTCCATCAGAAAGGATGAATACCCAACTTTTGTAGCAACATGGACGGGACTGGAAGAGATTATGCTGAGTGAAATAAGTCAAGCAGAGAGAGTCAATTATCATATGGTTTCACTTATTTGTGGAGCATAACAAATAGCATGGAGGACAAGGGGAGTTAGAGAGGAGAAGGGAGTTGGGGGAAATTGGAAGGGGAGGTGAACCATGAGAGACTATGGACTCTGAAAAACAATCTGAGGGGCTTGAAGCGGCGGTGGGTGGCAGGTTGGGGGAACCAGGTGGTGGGTATTAGAGAGGGCACGGACTGCATGGAGCACTGGGTGTGGTGCAAAAGCAATGAATACTGCTACGCTGAAAAGAAATTAAAAAAAAGTTAAAAAAAAGATATTTTTCAATATACTATCACATTTTTAGTTCTCTAAGTGAAAAAATTTATTGCAATTGTATACGTAATATATATATATATATATATATATATATATATATATATCCCATATTCATATATTGTATATGTGAAAATAGGAGCATTTCAATGAAAGGTTAATATGCTGACTTTAATTTGGTGTTTCAAACATTAAAATAGTGTCTTAACTAAATTTCTTTAATAGAAATATTCCAGCAATAAGAACAAAAGCAATCTAAGGGAGTTGTGTGCACTGGGCATGGTTTTAAGAAGTCAGTAAGGTTGAGATATTTAAGTTAAATATTCTGAGTTATTGATAACTTTGTAGACAGTTTAACCTGGCACTATGCTGAAAAAACTAGTCTGTATTGGTTAGATGAAAGTCAAACAGGTTTTCTCCTGATGGAATATGAAGTTGTGACAGAGACACTGGCAACTCTATATTAATAAACTTGGTATCTCTTGGAATTCAGGATTTTAGAAAGGTATTACATGACACTTGACATCACATCATTCTCATTTTGTTCAACTGAGATTTCCTTTTTTTTTTTACGACTTATTAGTAATGATAATAATTTCTTATATTTAAATAACGTTTAACATGTTTACAGTTACTTGATGTTTATTATTTCATTTCCTTCCCACAAAAACCTGTGACTGTTAGGAATATTAATTTTATAAATGATGAAACTGAGCTTGTAGAAGTTTTATGACTTGCTTGAGGTCAATGATCTGTTAGTAGCAAAGATCAGATTGAAATCCAAGTTTGGAGAGCTCTCCAGTGTTCCTTAAAATAAGGTATGGTGGGGCACCTGGGTGGCTCAGTGGTTTAAGGCCTCTGCTTTCAGCTCAGGTCATGATCTCAGAGTCCTGGGATCGAGCCCCGCATTGGGCTCTCTGCTCGGCGGGGAGCCTGCTTCCTCCTCTCTCTCTCTCTCTCTCTTTGCCTGCCTCTCTGCCTGCTTGTGATCTCTGTCTGTCAAATGAATAAATAAAATCTTAAAAAAAAAAAGAATAAGGTATGGTGTTCCCTCACTATTTAAAATAAAAATCATAAACATTACAAAAGCAAACCTTTTGCCTGAACAATTTTCAGAAATATTTCTGAAGTACATAATACAATTTACATCTTTTCCTCAAAGAAATTGAAATATTTTTTTCTTTCTTTTTCTTTCCACTTTTTCAATACAGTAGTACTACTTATCAATTCTAATAAGGACTAGTATTATAAATGTATATTTCCTACAATACTTTTTAAAATATAGGAAAATAATTGTCACTTGAAATTGTGATGGTGATATATCTTTTTTCTTTAAGATTTTATTTGTTTATTTGAGAAAGACAGAGGCAGAAATAGTGACAGAGATTATGAGTGGGGAGGAGAGGGAGAAGCAGTCTCCCTACTGAGAAGAAAGCCCTGACATGGAGCTCAATCCCAGGAACCCTGGGATCATGACTTGAGCTGAAGGCAGATGCTAACCAACTGAGCCACCCAGGCACCCCAATGATGTATCTTTATGGGAAGACACAGGTTAGTTCTCATAAATATGTAATATGAAAAGTTCTCAAAGTCTATGACAAAGGCATTCATTCAGTTAATCAAAATCTGTGAATTTAACAAATATTTGTTGATGATTCTAAATAAGAATCACATTTTTTTTTTTTTGAGATAAAAATGAGCATAAGACATGGCTTTTTGTAGGCTCTGGTAAGTAAAACAGAATAAAAAGGAAAGGAGAATATGTTAAGCACAATTCCTGTTTCATGGAGCTTACTTCCTACAGGGCATAGAGTGTGAAAAATAAGTACTATGCTTTTCAAAAGGCAGAAGCTTGCCAACAATGATAAACTTTGTAATTTGACTTAAAAATTAAGGGTTAGGCAGAGAGAAAGGAAAAAGAGGGACAGTATAAGCAAAAGTGCTGAGATAGAAATGGATTGTTCTTATTTAGGTGATGAAATGTGATGAAAGCAATGTTTAAGAGAGCATTCTGGTAGTTACATAAGGTCTGAATCTATAGCGTATAACCCCTACAATGCACACTGTCTTTGAAGAAGGCAGTTTAATTTCCTGTTTTGCTTTCTGTGCAACTGTATCAAATTCACAGACTGAAACTTAGAGAAAACAACCAGCCTGTTAGGAGGGAGAGAATAAATTCTGGTACCTTGAATCTTAGAATCTCCAATAATTTATTCCAACCAAATGGTGTTTGAGGTAGGGGATGGGGAAGACACAGTGAAAGGTGTCTTTCACTGGTGAAAGGTGTGGGTGAGTGATTGCACTTTTCATTATAGTCTATTTATTTTAGAATATCTGAAATCCAGTCAATGGAAGTAAGATTATTTTCCAGTTCATTGTGTGAATCTTACGTGAAAGACAAAAAATTGAACCAGGAGCTGAGCATATCTAATTCATTTCCCAATGTAGATTTAAGAGAGGGATTTTCCCATAATTAAGTGGAATGAGAATGCATCCAGGTAATTTCTAATATAGAAACCATATAATAGTAGCTTCATTTGAGGATGATAGAAAATAAAGCAGTGCAACAATAACAAAACATAGATCCTGTGAAGAAATTCTTTACTTCTCCAGAGATTTCAAAAATGAAAATGAATTTGGTAAATATCTTCTTTGTTTTTGTAAATAACATCTTAAAATAACCAGAAAGAGTGGAACTTTGTTGCAGTCTCTATCAAAACAAAACACATTCAAGTTCTCTGAAATGATAAAAAGCTAAAAGAACAATTTGGTATGAATAGATAACTGATTAAGATGAGAATAAGGACTACAGGGAAACTAACAAAACTAAATAATGAGATCTACATCGGAGGCTGTAAAAGTTATAATTAAGTGTGTATTTTAATTAATTCAATGATACTGAGAATATAGTCCTTCAATAACAAAGAGATAAATGTGATGTCAGTATATGTAAATATGAAAGAAAAAGAATGGAATTTACTCCAAGAGGAAAACTGAAAAAGTCGATCATAACTATAACAATAAAAGCAATCTTTCCTAATTAAAAATTTAAAATACCTGCAACAGTTAGTAAATATAGTAATGTAGGAATATGCTCTTACTCTCTTAATTCTGAATTCTACAAAAAATAAGCAAAAACAGTAATAAAAATTAATTAAACTCATAGTAGAACAAAGAAATGTATTTGCTTAGTATACCCTAATTTTCATAAAATTAAAAAAAAAGACACTGACCTAAAATTCCACTTCTTTAAAGAACAAGAAAATTAGGGAGAAAATAAATTAAGATTTTTAATATCCAATTAAAATTTTTAGCTTGACATGAGCTGGAATTGTACTTGGATTGTGTGAGGATGGTATACATATATAGCTTTAGTAGAATACATTTAAGGGAGTTTTCATTTAGTTTGTTCATTTTCTCTCTGAAGTAGAAGGAAAGGTGTCTAGTAGAAGTGATAATAAAAATGTTGGAATTTTGAGAAAAATGGAAGGAGTCTCAAAAAGTTATTATGGATAAGGAAAAGTCCAAGATAAATGTGTAGACTATGGTTTTCTGTTGGTTCTTCTTCATAATTATGTACTTTTCCCTATTCCTGATTAGCAATCTGTATGAAGAGTGCAGGAATTCTACCAGTACATTGGAATATAAGCAATGGATTTTAATATAACAACACAGAAGTGATTGAAAGATAAGTTGAAGAATTTAGGTGGAATATGAAAATCAATTAAAAGAGGATGAATAGTTGACAGGAGAAATGTAGTAGGCTTTAGTGACTTGTGTAAGAGGAACAGGTATATTATGAATGAGTGAATGAGAGAATATATGAGCAGAACATTGCAGTCATATGATGGACCATTTGAGTTCAGAATTTCAGAAGCAATGGCATTGTAGAAGTTTACAGGGTGTGCAGTATACCCACTGGATATGGCAGATGTGTTGTTAAATGGTGCAGTGAAATTCTTTCAAGATAAAAGGGTCAAGGAAGGCATGCAAACAAATAACAAAGTGTAGGATGGAAATAAAGATTTTAAAATATGTCAAAGTTTTGATAAATGTAGGTAAGTTTATAGAAGTTGAGTACATGACAGGAATGTGACTATTTCAGGCCAAAATAAACATACTGCAAAAACTTCAAAAAATCAGGAATTTACATTATGATGGAAAACTATTGATTTGAAAGTGTTACCATAGAATTAGGACAGTATGGCATTGGAGTTAAAAGTCTGGAATCTGAAATTAAATTGTCTAGGTTTAAGTGATGGCTCCTTCTGTAGCTGTATAACCTTAGAAAATTTACATATACTCTCCATGGATGTTTCTTCATTTCTAAAATGAAGATTTTTTATTCACCTAACAGTGCTGTTGTGTTTGTTTCACTAATTAATGTAAAGTATGTTATATAAGAACAGGTCTAGTTACATGTAATGGAAAGCCCAATATATTTATTTTTTTAAAAAAATATTTTATTTATTTATTTGTCAGAGAGAGAGAGGAGAGAGTGAAAAAGAGAGAGAGCACAATTAGAGGGAGCATCTGACAGAGGGAGGAGCATGCTCCCTGCTGAGCAGGGAAGCCCAATGCAGGATTTGATCCCAGGACCCCGGGATCATGACCTGAGCCATGACCTGAGCCAAAGGCAGATGCTTAATTGACCAAGTCACTCAGGCTTTCCCAGAAAACCCAATTTAAAGAAACAATAAAAAGTGATTTTGTTTATTTGTTTTTCTGACATAAGTAGAAACCTATAGGTAGACAATTCAGAGCTAAGATGATGACTTCATGGTGCCATCAGTGTTTTCAGTCTTCATTTGTTTGAAGGGCCCACTTGTCATTGAAGGTTAATCTAGTCTACTTGTAAGATAGCTCCTTTTTTCCAAATCACCTGCCAAAAAGAGTACAACTAGTTTTAGCCTAGAAGAAGGAAGGGAACATAGGAAACAAAAAATCAAACCAAAGGAAAAAAGAATCATACCAGTTGAATCTCTTCTCCATTTCTAGAGAGCTTTTCAAGGAAGCCTGACCCAACTTTCTCTTTTTTAAATCTCAGTTTTAGTAGGTCAGAAGTCTGGGCATGACATGGATTGATCGTTTGCTCAGGGTCTCACCAGCCTGAAATCAAGGTATCAGCAGGGGCTGCAGTTCTAATTTTGACTCAGAGTCCTATCCCAAGCTCAATGGTTGACAGAATTCAGTTCCTTGTGATTGTAGGATGGGTGATTCTGTTTTCCTTTTAACTGTCAGAAGGGATTGCTCTGTACACTTAGAGGACTATCACAGTACCTTGTTATGTGGCCCCTATAAACAAGTAACAACATGGATATTTTACTTTGTTGCAGCAGATCCAGTTGCACCCTCTGGTTTCACCAACTGGAGAACACTCTCTGGTTTTAATGAGCTAATTTAATTAGGTTAAATCCACCTGGATCATCTCCCTATCTTAAGGTCAATTGATTTGGGACCTTAATTACACCTGCAAAATCCCTTTCTAGCAGTGCTTAAATTAGTGTCTCATTGAGTTAAATGGGGAAGGTACATATATACCTAATGGCAAGAATGTTTTGGGGCCATCTTAGAATTCTGCTTGTCACAGAAATTGACCAAGGAAAATAAAATGTGCAACATGATGTGCTTAGCTGGTCAGAAAATTGCCAAGAGAATTGAGTAGCCTCTGCTTTAAACTGTGCATGGCATACAGCATTTCCCAGATTTATTTGTATTTAGAATTGATTTTTCTATCTTCTTTGAAAATGAGTTACTTTAACTAAAATATTCACCCAACAAGTGCCTAAAATCTCTGTGTATATTTTTGACCACTAAAACCAAGAAGTAGTATTGTGATCTAGTATTTGTTAACAGTCTTTGTTACATTTGCATTCTGCCAGGAAAATTCCAAACAAGAAATTTGTTTTTAAATACTCCACAAAAGTAAAATTGCAAAGGTGTATAGTAACCATTTTCATTATCAAAATACTTAAGAAGTGATTTTTCTGAATTATAGAAACATTAAATAGCTTGATTTTCATTGGGCAAAAGGAACAATTTGCAATTGGTAGCTATTATCAGTAATGAGACTTCTCTCACCATTTTTCACCAAATACCTGTGAAAGTTTGTGATTATTATGCCTAAGTATCTGTGTGTACAATTTTTTTCTCAATTGTATTAATGCATTTTTATGTTATGCATCTTAAAATGACTAAAAATCACCACCACCCAGAAATAAACACTGTTAACACTTTGGTACATTTTCCTAAAATCTTGTAAATATAATTAGCATAATATAGGTTATATTTTCCTTATTTTAATGTACTTCTTTTTAATGTACTATTTTACAATATGTATTATAATGTACTACTTTTATAAAATGAATTATAATGTACTACTAATAATGTACTACTTTTATAATATGAATTATGTACATAAGTGTATATATATATATGTTATATGGTTATAAGTATGTAATACAAATAGTGGAAAAAATATAAGTTCAAAATAAAAGAGAAAAGAAAAATAAATCAAAATTTGGAATGTAACAGACAGAAATACAAGCAGTGGTTATCTTTATGGGTGAAATCTTGGTGATGTATTTTTCTGCTACTTTACTGTATATTCCAAATGTTCTATAATGACTGTGGTGCTAAGTTTATATTATAAGAACAAACAAACCTTTCTTTTAAGAGAAAAAGATAATTTGAGGATTCTTTTCATGAAATTCAATAAAAATCTGTTAAAAGTAAAGAGTAAGTGAAATAGATGAAAGGGCTTGAGAAGTACAAAATTCTAGTTATAAAATAACATTCATAGAGATGTCATGTACAAAATATGGGACATATTCAATAATGTTTACTAACTTTGTGTAATGACAGATATGGGGAATCATTTCATAATTTATAAAAATATTGAATCATTATGATGTAGCTAACGGGGGTATTGTATGTCAAGTATATGTCAATAAAATAAATAAATAAATAAATAAATAACTATTTACTTTAGAGTAAAATTTAAAACATTAAGCTGTCAAAATTGAAATTAAAATTTCTCTTATAGAAAAATTATGGTGCCTAACATTTTACAACATCCTACAATTTTACCCTTATTGTGTATATCTTCAGTTTTATAGTTAATTTACATAAGCAAGATAGGTTTATAAATTTTTGTTCTGCTTTTATTACTTGTAAATGCAGGCTTACCAGAAGTTGCTTGGTTATATCAGAGAAGAAAAAGCCAGACTGCATTACTTTGTCATACATCTATGAATGTTGCTATTATACAGTGAATAAGATGGCCTAAAGACCCATCATTATTTTTAGTTGTCAACTAACTGATCCATTTTTCCTGATCATAAACAAGCTGTTAGCTGTAGAGCTCAGTTTAATCTGTCTGAGGTTTTATGGGCTTCATATGCCTGAGTTGCCCAGACATTTGCAATAGTTTGCTGATAAACTAGTCCTCTAATGGAGGGGAAAGGACCTCTGGTTTGTAGCATTTTCTAGTATAAGCACCTCTGCCATGAGACAATTTTTAGCTTCTAATAATTGCAATACCAGTTTACAAACTTCTTGAAAATTTAACAATCAGATGTTGTGAACCTGTGTGAGCCAGCTCCAGAATACTGGTATTTGAGCTGAGAACTTGTGTGACTCAGTAATATGCTTAGTTCATTTCTAAGCAAAGAAAATTTGATTCAATTTCATTTTAACTGTAACATTTTATTTGATACTGCAACCCATGCTAAATCAAAAATACTGCAAGTATAATAAGAACTGAGTCTGAGAATAGTTGAATTAGTTACCTGAAATTGCTCAACTGCTAATTACCTAATTTTATAACCTCTATTTTTTCTGTATATTCATTATCAAAATCCAAAATCTAGGAAATATATTCTTGTAAGCAATATGAAAAGATTTTTAAAAATTTAAAAAAGATAAAAAAGTTTTGGTTTTGTAGACGATGTTAAACTCATAGAACCATGAACATCCTTTAGTAAGCTAGCATTGTAGACATCAACAATAAATTTGGATTCATTTTCCAAAAATAAATCATATTTAGATAAAACTTTAAATATGTTTTAAGATACTATATATATTTTTTTCATGTTCTTTCTTTTAATTTAAGAAAATAGGGGCTCTTGGGTGGCTCAGTTGATAAGTGGTTGCCTTCAACTCAGGTCTTAGGATTGACCCCTGCATAGGGCTCCCTGCTCGGCTGAAAGCCTGCCTTTCCCTCTACCATTTTCCCCAGTGTGTGTTACCTCTCTCGCTATGTCTCTCTCTGTCAAATAAATAAATAAAATCTTCAAAAAATAAAAATAAAAAATAAACATATTAGGAAAATGGACACCTATATAAGAAGAAAGAGATTACTACTTTCCTTTTGATATTACTTCTGGCTCATATAGATGGTGACATCCATAAAGAACAAATAAATGAGGATTATTGATAGTTGGTACCTTAAAAAGAGGAGGAGATATGCCAGCATATCAAAAAGCCTAGGAACATTTGATTAACATTTGGAAACAATGAATCTTTATGTTTGAAAAACTAAGAATAAAAATTATTAAGAGTGGCACTTCTGTATTTCATTTAGATTTGAAAGAGAGGTAGAAAATTACTCTTGACTTTACAGTGAAAAAAAGCTAGATCAACAGCAAGTTCACAACTTTTCTTCAATCCATCATAGTACTGACATCTTAAGATAATCAAGTATCCCAGAATCTAGATAGAGATAGCACTTTCTGGGGGAGATGAGAGCTAAGCACTAGATTATTTGAGTAAGATGCAATGTCACAGTACTAAAAATAGTTCACCTGGGATGATTGGCAAATTGGTGGAGTTCAGTAAACTATTTGATAGTGTGAGACCCATGTTGGTTACAAATACAGAGAGTTCACATCATCTATCATGCTTTTTCTTCACAGACCTCATGTGGTGATCACAGACTAGATTGGGAGAGTCCTGAAAATTTCTCCCTTGTGCCATATACATGGGGTATAGGGACAGTAGACATTTCAGAAAGTACAAGAAACTCCACCTGGACTCCACTTTATTATCTTCTCCACCAAATGATAACCATAGTTTGTGGTAGAAGGGGCACTGTCATCCTCAGGGAACTAGTAAAATCTGATTGCTTCTAGAAAGGGCAAAGGGCAAGAATGGGTTCTGGGTTCAGACCTATGCCAGTACAAGGACACCACTAAGAACAATATCCATATATACCAGGGAAAAAGTGCCTGCTTAATACTGAGTCTTAATAAAAACAATGAGTACAACCCATTCCAAACCTCTACAAGTCTAAAAAAGTATTGCAGAATAAGTAATATGCAAGCCAAATACTCTCTCTGAAGTGCAATACAAAGGGAACTCTTAAGAATTAGGGTAAAGCTGACATTAGAAAATAAAATCTACAGACAAACTGCCATTCTAAATCATTAGAGGATCAAATGGAAATGTTAAAAATGAAAAAAACAACAAAACAGTACCCTTGATAAAGAATGATTTTAGCAGACATCTTAGTAGAATTAATACATCCAGGGAAAGAATAAGTGAACTTGAAGATAGGCTTATAGAAATAACCAAAACTGGAAAACAAGAAGGAAAAATAAAATTAGACAGAGAGAAAGTAAGAGAGAGAGCAAATCTAAGAGCTGAGGAACAATGAACAGTTGTCTAACAGATGAACAATTGGAATCCCAGGAGAATAGAGAGAAGATGGAGAAAAAATATTTGAAGGACATAGGATAGTTTTTTTTTTCTAAATTAATGACAAACACCAAACCATATATCCAAAGACTTCAGAAAACACCAGGTAGGATAAGATAACAGCACGTATATACACACAAACACATCCATAGGCATATAGTTCAAACTACTTAAAAAATATAGAGTTAATCTTAAAGGCAATCAGATTAAAAAGAAATACAGTTGACCCTTCAATAATATGGGTTTGAAATGCACAGATCTATCTATATGCACAGTTTTTAGATAAATATATTGGAAACATTTGTGGATATCTGTGACAATTTGGGGAAAACAAACATACATACACACACCATGTAGCCTAGAAAGAAGAAGAAGAAGAAGAAGAAGAAGAAGAAGAAGAAGAAGAAAATAAAGAAAGGAAGAAAGAAAGAAAGAAAGAAAGAACGAAAGAAAGAAAGAAAGAAAAAGTTACTATTGAAAGAAAAAAAATAGATCATACATTTACAAAACCTGTGTTAACTATTTATGTTATTGTAAAGCTTTTGGTCAATAGCAGGCTATTATTAGCTACTAATAATGGTTTTGGCAAAGTTAAAATTATACACAGATTTACAAATGCATGGAGGTTTGGAACCGCTAACCCTCATGTTGATCAAGGGCCAACTGTATCACACAAACAAGCAAAGAAGTATTTTATACAAATAAAGTATAAAACAAACAAAAATGTGGGAATATATTGTCAGCAGATCTATTCTATAAGAATTTATTTTGTTTTATTTTTTTACATTGCTTTTCAGTGTACCAGAATTCATCGTTTATGTACCACACCCAGTATTCCATGCAATATGTGCCCTCCATAATACCCACCACCAGGCTCACCCAACCTCCCACCCCCTGCCCCTTCAAAACCCTCAGATTGTTTTTCAGAATCCATAGTCTCTCATGGTTCATCCACCAGTCCAATTTCCCCCAACTACCTCCTCCTCTCCATCTCCCCATATCCTCCATGTTATTACTTATGCTCCACAAATAAGTGAAACTATATGATAATTGACACTCTCTGCTTGACTTATTTCACTCAGCATAATCCCTTCCAGTCCCATCCATGTTGATACAAAAGTTGGGTATTCACCCTTTCTGATGGAGGCGTAATACTCCATAGTGTATATGGACCACATCTTCCTTATCCATTCATCTGTTGAAGGGCAACTTTTAAAAATTTTTTATTAACATATAATGTATTATTAGCCCCAGGGGTACAGGTCTGTGAATTGCCAGGTTTACACACTTCACAGCACTCACCATAGCACATAACCTCCCCAATGTACATAACCCAACCACCCTCTTCCTACCCCCCTTCCCCCAGCAACCCTCAGTTTGTTTAGAGAGATTAAGAGTCTCTTAAGTATTGTCCCCCTCCTGTTCCCATCTTGTTTCCTTTCTTCCTTCCGTACCCCCCAGCAAATCCCCCAGGTTGCCTCTCAAATTCTTCATATCAGGGAGATCATATGATAATTGTCTTTCTCTGATTGACTTATTTAGTTCAGCATAATACCCTCTAGTTCCATCCACAACGTTGAAAATGGCAAGATTTCATTTCTTTTGATGGCTTGCATAGTATTCCATTGTGTATATATACCACATCTTTATCCATTCATCTGTTGATGGACATCTAGGTTCTTTCCATAGTTTGGCTATTGTGGACATTGCTGCTATAAACATTCAGATGCACTTGCCCCTTTGGATCACTACATTTGTATCTTTAGGGTAAATACACAGTAGTGCGATTCCTGGGTCGTAGAGTAGCTCTATTTTCCAACTTTTTGAGGAACTTCCATGCTGTTTTCCAGAGTGGTTGCACCAGCTTGCATTCCCACCAACAATGTATATTGTCTCTGTTCCTTTCTGCTCTACTACTTTTAGACTCTCTTTGCTCAGAGGACCCCTTTCAATATTTCCTGTAGCACTGGTTTGGTGTTTACAAATTCTTTTGGTTTTTGGTTGTCCTGGAAATGTTTTATATCTCTTTCTATTTTCAGTGATAGCTTAACTGGATATAGTATTCTTGTCTGCATGTTTTTCTCATTTAGTGCTCTGAATATATCATGCTAGTTCTTTCTGGTCTGCCAGGTCTCTGTGGATAAGTCTGCTGCCAATCTAATATTTTTAACCATTGTATGTTACAGAATTCTTGTCCCGGGCTTCTTTAAGGATTTTCTCTTTGTCACTAAGACTTGCAAATTTTACTACTAGATGACGGTGTGTGGACCGTGAGGGGAGATCTCTGTGCCCATTTTTGATGCTTGTTCCCTTTGCCATATTAGGGAAATTCTCTATAATAATTTGCTCCAATATACCTTCTGCCCCCATCTTTCTTTTTTTTTTCTCTAGAATCCCAATTATTCTAATATTTTTCATCTTATTTTCATCTTATGGTATCATTTATCTCTCAAATTCTCCCCTCATGGTCCAATAGTTGTTTGTCTCTCTTTCGCTCAGCTTTTTTATTCTCCATCATTTGGTCTTCTATATTACTCATTCTCTTTTCTGATGCAGTAAGAGCCTCCATTTTTTTATTGCAACTGATTAATAGCTTTTATGATTTCAGCTTGGTTAGATTTTCATTATTTTATTTCTCTAGGAAAGGCTTTTTTTTCTTGAAACAGGGTTTCTCTAATATCTTCCATGCCTTTTTCAGGCCCAGCTAGCACCTTGAGAATTGTCATTCTGAACTCTAGATCTGACATATTACCAATGTCCATATTGATTAGGTCCCTAGCCTTTGGTACTGCCTCTTGTTCTTTTCTTTTGTGGTGATTTTTTCTGCCTTTTCCTTTTATCCAGATAAAAATGTATGAATGAGAGAATAAAATACTAAAAGGGTGGGAAAGACCTCAGAAAAATGTGAATTAACCAAATCAGAAGAGACCCCACATCATGGGGAGAAGGAAGGGGGTAAAAAGAAGTTCAAATACATTTAAAAAATTTATACACACACGCACGCACACACACACACACACACACACACACACACACACATATATATATTAGACTGATGAATAGAATAGATCCATTCAGTTGATTTTCAGTGTATTTTGGTCTCCTAGAAGAAACTATCTCCCAAAATTTTAAAGAAAGAAAAACATTATACACACACACACATATATATATGTGTATATATACATATCTATATATACACACACAAAAATAAGGATTAACACGATGAAGGGATGGAATATGACTGTAAAGATGAACATTTTAAAAAATATCTAAAAAAAGGAGTTTAAGATAAGTTGCTTGGGAAAAGAAAGAAAAAGAAAGTGGAGAGAATTTGCTCAGGCTGGAGACTAGAATAAAGCCCTGTGCTAGATTTAGGGTATATTTTGGTCTATTAGAAGTTGTATCCCAACATTTTTTTAGAAGAAAAAACCCTATACATATACAAAAAATAATGTTAGATAGAATGAAGAATAAAATAGGACTCTAATAATGAATGTTCAAAAAGATTTTTTTAAGAAAGGTATTGTTAAGATAAACTAGTTAAAAAATGTTAGAAGAGGAAAGAGGAAAAGTTAAAAAATAAAATAAGCAAAAAAATAAAATTAAAAAAAATTCATTAACTTTGCAAGACTAAAGAATCATGGAGAGAAAGCCATGAATTCCATGCTTTGCTTTCCTCTCCTCTGGAATTCTGCTGTTCTCCTGGTCAGTAAGCTTGGTATTAGCTGGATGTTCTTGCTGATCTTCTGGGGGAGGGGCCTGTTGTAGTGATTCTCAAGTCCCTTTGCCTGAGGTGGAATTGCTCAGCCCTTGCCAGGGGCTGTGCTAAGTAATCTGCTCAAGTTCGCTCTCAGGAGCTTTTGTTCCCTGAGCGCTTTCTGTAGAGCTCTGGAGGAAGGGAAATAAAATGGTGCCCTCCCAATCTCCAGCCCAGAGGAGCCAAGAGCTCGGGATGCCACTCCTCAGTGTGACCTTGGAGAAAAGCACTCAATCACTCCCTTCTCCCTGGTCTCCAGCCACACTCCAAGCTCACCCAGCCTGTGACCAAGCATTTCTGTCTCTGACACACAGCCCCATTTGTAGTCTCTAAACCTAACAGATTCCTGCCTCCAGAGAAGGAAGTTGAGTCTCCCCAGATATTCCAATTGTGGGGTCCCTACTCAAAGAGCAATGGTCCGATTGTGCCACAGATCACAGTTTAAGGTAATCCCAAGCTGAGAGCTCACTCCCAAGCTCCGTCTCTGTAGCCAGCTTCCCTGCTCTAATATCTGCGAGCTCTGCTACACTCAGACACCCCCAATCCTTCTGTGACACTGAAGGACCTGAGAACACGCTGTCCCCACGAGGGCTCTGCCCCCACTTAGCCTCTGGAGCGATGTCCCTCAGTGGAGCAGACTTTTAAAAGTTCTGATTTTGTGCTCCATTGCTCTACCACTTGCCAGGAGCCAGTCCCTTCCCCCACAGTCTATCTTCCTGTAGCTTCGGATTCACTTCTCTGCACATCCTACCTTTCAGAAAGTGGTCGATTTTCTGTTTCTAGAATTGCTGCTCTTCTTCTCTTCAATCTCCTGTTGGATTTGTAGGTGTTTGAAATGTTTTGATAACTAACTGAACTCCTGCAACCTGATGTCATCTTAGCCTGCTACTCCTCTGTCATCTTGACTCTTCCCCCTAATCTATAAGAATTTTTAAAGGAAGATCTTCAGGTAGAAGGAATGTTATACAGAAACTTTACTGTCTAAAACTTAACAAAAGAAACTGGAAATTTAAAAAAAAAGAGGTAAAGTAAAAATCCCCTTTCGCTAATTTAATTGTCATAAGCTGTAACCGCTTAAAGCAAAAATAGTAGTAAGGAATTTTGTGTTTATCATATGTAAAGATAGAATGCATGATAATCAGAGTCAAGATGGCAGAGAAGTAGCAGGCTGAGACTACTTCAGGTAGCAGGAGATCAGCTAGAGAGCTTATCTAAAGATTGCAAACACCTACAAATCCAATGGGAGATCGAAGAGAAGAAGAACAGCAATTCTATAAACAGAAACTCAACCACTTTCTGAAAGGTAGGACTGGCAGAGAAGTGAATCCAAAGCGACGGGAAGATAGTCCGCGGGGGGAGGGGCTGGCTCCCGGCAAGCGGCTGAGCAATGGAGTACAAAATCAGGACTTTTAAAAGTCTGTTCCGCTGAGGGACATCGCTCCAGAGGCTTAACCGGGGTGAAGCCAACACGGGGTCAGCGTGGCCTCAGGTCCCGCAGGGTCACAGAAGGATCGGGGGTGTCTGAGTGTCGCAGAACTTACAGGTATTAGAATGGGGAAGCTGGCTACAGAGACAGAGCCGAAGAGTGAGCTCTCAACTCAGGGTTACTTTGAACTGGTCGCAGGCTCGGTCAGCTCGGAGTGTGGCCGGAGGCCAGGGTGACGGGAGTAATTGGGTGCTGTTCTCTGAGGGTGGACTGAGGAGTGGGGCCCTGGGCTCTCGGCTCCTCCGGGCCAGAGACCTGGAGGCCGTCATCTTCATTCCCGTCCTCCAGAACTCTATGGAAAGAGCTCAGGGAACAAAAGCTCCTGAAAGCAAACCCAAGTTGATTACTCAGCCCGGCCCCTCTTAAGGGCGGTGCAATTCCGCCTGGGGCAAAGACACTTGAGAATCACTACAACAGGCCCCTCCCCCAGAAGATCAACAAGAAGCCCATCCAGGACCAAGTTCACCTACCAAGGAGT
>NW_019154151.1:6924234-6929087 GCF_002288905.1 Enhydra lutris kenyoni | reverse complement strand
CTGGGAGAGGGGGGTGGGGTTATGGACATTGGGGAGGGTATGTGCTATGGTGAGTGCTGTGAAGTGTGTAAACCTGGCGAATCACAGACCTGTAACCCTGGAGATAAAAATATATTATATGTTTATAAAAAATAAAATTAAAAAAAAAGAATGCATGATAATTCTGATATTAGGGATTGAGTTGAAGAGGGGTTAAGATTAGTAATATACTGTTTTAAAGTTCCTATATTACATGAGAAGTGTTATAATTTTATTTGCAGATAGACTCTCCATAATGGTTAAGCTGCAAATCAAGAATGAATAAAATTTTTGAAAGATTTATAAATTAATAATCAATAGGGAAATCAAATGAAATTGCAGAATGCTTAATTAACTTAAAACAAAAAACGTGGGAAAAAATAACGAACATAGTAACACATATAAAATTCCTAAAATAGTGCCATTTAATTCAACCACAACAATAATCACAATAAGTATGAATATTTTAAGCACATGAGCTAAAACATAAATTGTCAAACTGAATACAATATCTGTCTATAGCAAATTTGCATTAAAGTTAAAGACATAAATTAAAAATAAAATGATGAATAACAATATCCCTTGCAAAAACTAATTGAAACCTGGAATATTTATATTAATATTAGATAAAGTAGACTTTAGAAGAAGAAATATGATAATATTATCAAGGATAAAAACACACTTTATGTTATGATAAAGGGTCAATTCTCCAAGTAGACATAACACTTATAAAAATGTGTAGATAACACAGAGCTTTATTTTTTCCTTTTTTCAAGTTTTTATTTAAATTTCATTTAGGTAACATACATTGTAATATTAGTTTCAGTTTTAGAATCTAATAATTCATCATTTACATTCAATACACAGTGCTCATCACAAGTGCCCCCCCCCCCCCATACCATCCAACCCCCATTCAACCCACCTCCCCACCTATTTCCCCTCGAGCGACCCTCAGTTTGTTCTCTATAGTTAAGGGTCTATTTTCTGGTTTGCCTCTCTTTTTTTTTCCCTCATATTCATCTATTTTGTTTCTTAAATTCCACATATGAGTGAAATCATATGGTATTTGTATTTCTCTGACTTATTTTCTTTGCATTATATACTCTAGCTCCATCTTCATATTGCAAATGGTAAGATTTCATTCTTTTTATGGCTAAGTAATATTCCATTGTGTGTGTATATATGTATGTATATGTATGTATGTGTGTGTGTGTGTGTGTGTATAATCTTACAACTTCTTTATCCAATAATCAATCAATGGTCATGTGGGCTCTTTCCATAATGAGCTATACACATTGCTGCTATAAACATTGGGGTGCATATATCCCTTTGAGTCCATATTTTTGTATTCCTTGGGTAAATACCTATTAGTGAAATTGCTGGATCATAGAGTAGTTCTATTTTTAACTTTTTGAAGAACCTGTATACTATTTTCCAGATTGCCTGCACCAGTTTGCATTCCCACCAACATCTGTATCTCTGTATCCTCACCAACATCTGTTGTTTCCTGTATTGTTCAACAGAGCTATAAAATATGAGTCAGAAGCTGATATAACTTAAAGATGAAATAGACAGATTCACAGAGTTAAAATGTACAATAATTCTTCCTAAAACAAACTGATAGAAGAAAGAGGCAGAAAATCAGTACAACTATACATGACTTGAACAACACTATCAATGAAGTTGACTTTATTGGTATTCAGAGATGGGGCTGAGAAATTAAAAAAAAATGAACTAAGTAAAATGAAAACTATGTTCTCTCTTGATACTGTAACTCTAAATTTGTTTCTCATCAAAGTAGGGTTTAGAAATTCTAAAACTACTTTACCTGTATCAGAAACAAAACAAACACATTACACCAGGGTTGAACAAATGAGTAAGCATTTTGGAGATAATGTAAGCCAAGTTTCTCATTGTCATGGAATAAAGTTACAAAGGAAAAGCTAGAATAAATTCATTAGAGTTAGATTTAAAATGGACGTATTGTGGTGATAGTTTTGTAATGTATATAAATATCAAATCACTTGGTTTTACAATTGAAACTAATACAATATTGTATGTAAAATTTTGTTTTAAAAAAAAGAAAAAAATACTAAAATAAACTCATGGTATACTAAAAGATGGCAATACCAGTAAAAACTCATATTTTAAAATAGAGAAGTGAATGTATATATGTATAGATACATTCTAGTTCTGTCTCCTGAAAGGGATTATAACTTGTGGATACCCCAATAACAATAAGTACACATAGCACCCAAATTATAGTTTCTAAATACCATTCTTCATAAAAGTACCCAGTGCTCCCTGGAGAACTATCTAATCACCAGTCTAGGAAAAGGAAAATACAAGATAAATATGGCATAGCTTGTGGTGCCAGAAAGTAAGGAAGCATTAGGAAAAAAAAAAAAAAGTAAAGAAAAGAAAAATATTTATGGGGGGTGGTGATAGAAGCATATCAGAATGACATAGAAGCCAACTTGAATGAGATCTCAAGGACTGAAACAGGATCATTTTGACCAAATATATAAATAAGGTTGGTGATATTTTATAACCCAAAGCATGAAGTAAATATTCATGAGTTTACACTAATATAAATAAATGACTAAATAAATAACTAAATGGAGAAAGTGTGAAAACTCTTTTTTTAAGATTTTATTTATTTATTTATTTGACAGAGAGAGAGAGAGTGAGAGCACAAGCAGGGGGTCAGGGGAGGGCCCCAATTCAGGGCTCCATCCCAGGTCCCTGAGATCATGAGCTGATCCAGAGGCAGATGCTTAAGAACATGAGCCACTCAGGTGCCCCTGAAAACTCTTATAGAATAATCTGATTAATAAATATAAAACAAGTGGGAAAAATGGAAAATCACTATGAGAATGCTACAGTAATAATTGCTAGAAGTAACAGCCACCAATAAATGCTAAAATTAGTGGGCACAAATTTAGATAAAAAATCTTTTGCCATAGTCTCAAAGTACCTATCACAAAATATTTCTTAATTACAAATTGGAAAATAGAAACTTTTGTGGAGAAAATTGGCTGACACCACCTTAACCAAAATTAATGTGACCAATAATAAGACATATACTCTTTATACTGAAAAGGATATCTATGTGATATTTTTCACCATAACAAGTAACCTCAACTAATCGACCAAAAGCATCAGCAAAACTGAAATGAAGGGACATTCTGCAAAATAACTGATGAGTAATCAGTTATTACTGATTAATCCCAGTCAAAATGTCAAGGTCATGAAGGAAAATGGAAAACTGGGAAACCATCATAGAGTGAAAATAGTTAAGGGGACATGACCACAAAATGCAATGAGAGAGCCTAGATTTGATCTTGGAACAGGGAAAAAAAAAAATTGGTGACGTCTGAATAAAGTCTGCCATTTAGTAATAATATTGTACTAACTTACTAGTTTTGGTAATGTTACTATAGCTATGTAAGATGTTAATATTAAGGGAAGTTGGATAAAGGGTACACAAACGTTTTCTGTTATCTTTGTAGCTTTTCTATAAATCTAAAGTTATTTAGATATAAGAAGTTAAGAATAATAAAAAAATGGTTATAGTGCAGTATTCGAAGAGCAGCTGCAGGAACATATAGTGTGTTGGATTTTGAGGACAATTTTCATACTTGAAACTTGTGTTATAAGTTTAAATATTTAGAGAATCAGAATGAAAACATCTTCAGGGGAAAAGAAAACAGAATAAAATAAAATAATAATTGGGGCGCCTGGGTGGCTCAGTCATAAAGCATCTGCCTTCAGCTCAGGTCATGATCCCAGGGTCCTGAGTTTGATCCCCACATTGGGCTCCATTATCAGCGAGAAGCCTGCTTATCCTTTTCCCACTCCCCCTGCTTGTGTTCCCTCTCCTGCTGTGTATCTCTTTCTCTCAAATAAATAAATAAAATCTTTAAAAAATACAATAAATAGTTTATCTGTATCATGCTTTATAGTTTCAGACAGTAACTCTTTGTTCTTGATTTTAATTATCCTGAACAAAACTTGTTAATAAAAGTATCATTTTTATTATACAAAGAGGAAAACTAAAGTTAAGAAAAAGTTCATTCATGCAAGTCACATAGCTAGTCACAGAATCATAAATTTAACACAAACATTCTAACTTGAAATTTTGTGCATGTTTTATTTATTTATTACTTACTTATGTATTATTGTTTTATTTTTCAAAGCTTTTTACTTATTTACCTGACAGAGAGAGAGCACAAGCTGGGGGAGTGACAGGCAGAGGGTGAGAGATAAGCAGGCTCCTCGCTGAACAGTGAACCTGGTGTGGGGCTCAATCCCAGTACCCCAGGACTATGACTGAAGCTGAAGGCAGAAGCTTAACTAACTGAGTTACCCAGGTACCCCTTCTGCATATTTTGTTAACCAAACCTGATATTAATTTACCATAAAATGTACTCTATGCATTTAGAAGCTCTTGGCTAATGTCTTCTAATACAGTACTGTTTTTTCTAATTTGGTCACAAGTTTAAGAACATCATTTTCCCTAACTAAAGTTGACAAAAAAAAAACTCTTAAATTATGAGCCTCTGAAATCACTTTTTAAGAAATAACTTTATTTAATGGGGCAACCGGGTGGCTCAGTTGTTGAGTGACTGCCTTTGGCTCAGGTCATGATACTGGAGTCCTGGGATTGAGTCCTGCATGGGGCTCCCTGCTCCATGGGGAGTCCTCTTCTCCCTCTGATATTGTCCTCTCTCATGTTCTCTCCTACTCTCTCTCTCTCTAATGAATAAATAAAATCTTAAAAAAAGCTTTATTTTGCTTTAATTTTAATAATGTTTACAATAAGTGCTTGATAA
>NW_019154151.1:6892158-6924224 GCF_002288905.1 Enhydra lutris kenyoni | reverse complement strand
ACATATACATATACATATACATATACATATACATATACATATACATATACATATACATATGGTAGTGAAATTGGGGAATAGATCTGTTTATATTTATTCCATAGCATGCTGCTAATTTAAAATGTGTTTCATTAAACTTGTAAAAAAAAAAAGAAAGACAAGAGGTGAATGATCATGTTGAAATTAAGGACGCCTAGACTATAAAATAACTTCAACAGTTCAGCTGTTGAAAATAATGTGGGCATTAAGAGTGTCAAAAGTATCTATCACTTAATAGAATATGTATAATGCAAACCAAAGTGTACATTTTCGATATGGCAAGTAATGTTAAAGAGTATTTCCTAACTCAGACTTTAAATAAGGATTTGAGTCACTTGGCTTGTGGCTAAGTTCTTGCATCTTAGTATTGTATCTACACATGTTGTAATTTTGATTAACTGGTAGAGTTCCTGATTACACAATTGGGTCAACAGTATCATTATTAATAGAAACATCATGGTTTTCAATTATTTACTATTAATTGTTAAAGTTTGTAATGATTGGACTGTGTTATTTTTAAGTCATTGCACTTCAAGAATAAATTAATATATCTCTATCTCTGATTGAAAGAATGTGGATGCTAAACCATGGGTAAATTGTGTAATAGATGAATTTGCCTTTGGCACACATGCATATTTTTTAATGCAATATGGAGTGCTCTTTTCCCATTATCTCTATGCTATCCAGCTCTCTCAAATTGCCTTTGCTCTTGCAAATTCCCCAATGATAGTGTCCTACTAAGAGTACATATGCCCAGTGTGATTCATGCTCCAAAATTGCTTGTCTATTCTTTATAGCTGTCATTCAAAATTTTTATTCTTTAGGTTTGAAGAACTAAGCTATGTTCTTGTCTATAAATAATCTAATTACTATGACTCACAATTAAATAGATTATTGTCCCTAATCATCCTACAAATAGAGGATACTTGTTAACACAAAATCATGCTTGGGTACAGTGATGGAAAAAAGATAAACAAAACGGTAGAAAGATCTACAATTCAAAGAGAGTTAAAAGTGAGGTGCTGAAAAAAATAGAAATCAATCCTCCAGATCAGAAAATAAATGAACCTGCAAAGATCAGTATAGAGAAATAAGCAGAACAAAATCCAAGGTACTTTGAGCATCACCAATGGATAAACAGATAACAAATGAAGAAGGAAACATACAAACAGACAAGGCAAGGCAAAACAAAACAAAAACAGTGGCAAATACTGCAGGTATAAAATATGCTAAAGTATTATTTCATTTATTTACTTATATATTTTTGTATAAAATATATATTGAGTCCTTACCATGTGCTGATTTTGTGCAAGATGTTGGGAGTAATAAGGTGAATGAAACTGGACAGTTTATGTTTTCATGAAATTGGCTTGTTGAGGGAGAAATACATTGATCAAATGATCATTTCTATTATGTAAAGAATTATTGGTCAAGAAAGAACAAAGAAAGGAGATTTTACTACTTTAAGGAGTTCAGAAAAGTCTTATGAAGGAGTGATGTTTAAGCTGAGCTCATAAAGATTAAATAAAAAGATGAAAGAATGTGGATGCTAAAGAAAATGATATCTTGAAAAGCCTAGTGATGAAAGAAATCTTGGCTAATACAAAATAAAGTAGGCTAGTATGGATAAAAAGTACATGATTATATATATATATATATATATAACAGAATATTATTTGGCCATCAAAAGAAGGAAATCTTTCCATTTACAATGACTTGGATGAAGCTATAGAGTATACTGTTAAGTCAGTCAGAGGAAGACAAATTTCATATGATTTTACTCATATGCAGAATATAAGATATAAAACAAATGATCAAAGTGAAAAAGAGAGAGAGTGAGAGAGACAAACAAACCAAGAAACAGACTATATCTATAGAAAACAAAGTGATGATTGGAGGTGTGAAATAGGTGATGGGGATTAAGGAATGCACTTGTGATGGACACTAGGTGATGTAAGGAATTTTTGAATCACTATATTGTAACCCAAGTCTAATATGACACTGAATATTACTTATACTGTAATTAACATCATTGTCATCATCTTCATCATCATCATTACCATCATCATAACATTTTAAAAAATAAATAAAAAGCAGGCTGCAGCAAGCACACAAAAGAAATACATAGAAATGAAGCCTAAATGGAGTTATATCACACAGGAATTTATAGGTTAAGTTCTCTTTTTTTCTTAAGAGCAAAAAGAAGACATAGAAAGGATTTAAAGAGGTGGATGGAATAATGAAAAATGTAGTATTCAAAGGGAAAAATGAAGTAGAATGCACAAAGTGCCATAGGAAGCAGAAAGTAGTGATAGATTCAAGACATACTTCAGCAATAATAGGAACTGTACTCTAACTCTGCGTGATTTTGCTGTCTTTGTTGCAGCCATGCTATCCTACATTTTTCCAAGTGGTTGGGGAACAGTGAGGTGACTACAATAATTCATAGGTTTCTGTATAACACAAAAGGTTGAATTTTTTTTTTTCCATTAGGTATCCTCAACTGTACTTATTCTTCTCTGTTCACACAGTCTGAGGAGAAATGGGACTTTCAGCAATATCTGTTCTTCATAAGCTTATTACCATAAACCCATTTTATAAGTATCTATTAGGAAATTAACCACCACAACCAACCATAGTAAATTATACTGACTAATATAGTCCTTAATTTAAACATCTGCAATATGGGTGCCTGCATGTCTCAGTAGGATAAGTGTCTGTCTTCAATTTGGGTCATGATCCAAAGGTCCTGGGATCAAGTTCTGCATCGGGTTCCCTGCTTAGTGGGGAGTCTTCTCCCTCTACTGTTCCCCCTGTTCATGATCTCTCTTACTCTCTCTTTCAAATAAATAAATAAAATCTTTAAAAAAACCTGCATAAATATATGAAATAAAAAGTCACTAGAGGGACGCCTGGGTGGCTCAGTTGGTTAAGCAGCTGCCTTCGGCTCAGGTCATGATCCCAGCGTCCTGGGATCAAGTCCCACATCAGGCTCCTTGCTCATCAGGGAGCCTGCTTCTCCCTCTGCCTGCCATTCTGTCTGCCTGTGCTTGCTCTCTCTCCTTCTCGCTCTGTGAGAAATAAATAAATAAAATCTAAAAAAAAAAAGTCACTAGAATTTTCATGAAAACCAATAACATTGAATAGAAGGATAAATATTATAAGCAAAAAAATTGCCCCTGGAAAAATAAAGAATAAAAAATCCAAGGAACAGAAAATACTTTGGAAAGTATAAATAATACATTTTTTTTTCAATTCTTAAAAAAGTGTTTAAGATGTTTCATCAAATCAATTAAAAATATTTACAAATTGGTTATAAGTGTCTTTTAGTCATCTTGAGCTGTCATAACAAAATACCATAGACTGAATGGCTTAAACAATGGAAATGTATTTTCTTGCAGTTCTGGAGTTCTGGAAGTTTAAGACTAGGGCACCAGCCTGGTCAGATTCTTGTGAGAATTCTCTCCCTATCTTTCAAATAACTGCCTTCTTTATATGTCCTCACATGGTGGAGAGAGAAAGGAAAGGTAAGTTCTTTGGTGTCTCATGTTATAAGGACACTAATCCTATTGGACCAAAGTACCACACTTACCAAACTAATTTAATTCAAATACAGTCCCATGGGAGTTAAGGCTTTAACAAGTGAATTTGGTGGGGACAAATCTCATCCACAAAAAGGTATAAACTTATTTTAGAAACATAAGGCAAAAAAAAAAGTGTGTATATCAGAATCTAAGAGATTCAAGAGAATGTTGTATGCATAAAACTTCAGGATGCTTTGAAAAAGGAGAGATAAAAATAAAAATTTGTTTAAAATTAAAAATGTACTAGTTTCAGGTGTACAACATGAAGATTTAATATCTCTACTCATTATGCTATGCCCACCACAATGATAGCTACAAGTTGTCATCATGCAATACCATTACCATATCACTGGTTATATTCTCTGATCTCTACCTTATATTCCCATAATTTATTCATTCCATAATAGAAGCCTGTATCTCCCATTGCCCTTTATCTATTTTGCCCATTGCCCAATGCCCTACCCTTTGGCAACTATCAACTTGTTTTTTGTATTTTATATTTTGAATTATATAGATCTAATTCTGCTTCTTGTTTGTTTCTTCATTTGTTTTTGTTGTTGTTATTGTTTTGTTTTGTTTTAGATTACAAATATAAGTGAAATCCTATGGTATTTGTCTTTCTCTGTCTGATTTATTTCCCATAGAAATAGTGTTTTCTAGATATATCCATGCTATCTCAAATGTCAAGATCTCATCATTTTTATGGTTGTGTAATATTCTTGGACATATATGCCACACCTTCTTTATTCATTTGTCTATCTATGGACACTTAGGTTGTTTCCATATATTGGTTATTGTAAATAATATTGCAATAAACATTTGAGTGCATGTATCTTTTTTCTTTTTTAAATTGTTTAAATTTATTAAATGTATTAAATTTTTAATTTTTTTAAATTTTTTATTATGTTCAGTTAGCCACGGTATAGTACATCATTAGTTTTTGATGTATTGTTCAATGACTCATTAATTACATATAACACCCAGTGCTCATCACAACATGTGCCCTTTTTGAATTAACTTTTTTGTTTTCTTTGGGTAAACTATGCCACGTGTATCCCAACGTTCATAGCAGCAATGTCCACAATAGCCTAACTGTGCAAAGACCTGAGATGCCCTTCAACAGATGAATGGATAAAGAAGATGTTGTCCATATATACAATGGAATATTACTCAGCCATCAGAAAGAATCAATACCCAACTTTTACATCAACATGGCTGAGACTGGAGGACATTATGCTAAGTGAAGTAAGTCAAGCAGACAAAGTCAATTATCATGATTTCACGTATTTGTGGATCAAAAGGAATAGCATGGAGGACATTGGGAGAAGGAAAGGAAAAATGAAGGGTGGGAATCAGGGGGAGAAGAACCATGAGAGACTATGGACTTTAACAAACAATCTGCAGGTTTTAGAGGGGACAGGGGTGAGGGGATAGTTTAGCCCATTGATGGCTATTAAGGAGGGCATGGATTACATGGAGCACTGGGTGTTATATAAAAACAATGAATCATGGAACACTACATCAAAAACTAACGACATATGTGTATGGTGACTAACATAACATAATAACAAAAGGAAAATACATACGTACTTGATGGGAATTAAGGAGGGCACTTTTAATGAGCACTGGGTATTGATTTGTTGTATCACTGACTTCTACACATAAAACTAATATTACACTGTGTATTAATTAACTGGAATTTAAATAAAAACTTAAACAAGAAAATATATTTTGAAATAAACATATTCTTTTAGGTATTAGGTAAGAAGAGAAAAATTTGCAAAATATGACAGAAAACATGCGGCACATAGCATAAAAGAATTCAAAAGCCTGAATGTGTTAAATCCCCATGCTGCTTCTTTTAAACTCTTTTTTTTAAGTCCCACCTTAAATGAAAAGAGATTTAAAATGATGACATGTATATTTAAGATATGCAAAAAGAAAACAGGAACAACATTTTTGTTAGTCTAGGTAAAATCCCAAGCAAGAAAAATATTAAATTAAATGAGGAAGAATATTTTATTTTTTATTTATTTCTTTAAAAATTTATTTAAATTCAATTTAGTTAACATATAATGTATTACTTTCAGGGGTAGAATCTAGTGATTTATCAGTTGCATATGACAGCCAGGACTCATTACAAGTGCCTTTTTTAATGCCTATCACGCAATAACCCATCCTCTCCCCACTTCCCCTCCAGCAACCCTGTTTGTTTTCTATAGTTAAGACTGTCTTATGGTTGGCCTCCCTCTCTGTTTCTATCTTTTATTTTCCCTTCCCTTTCCCTATATCCATCTGTTTTTTTTCTTCAATTCTAAATATAAGTGAAATCCTATGGTATTTGTCTTTCTCTGACTGACTTATTTACCTTAGCATAATACCTTCTTGTTCCATTCATGTCTTTTTTAAATAGCAAGATCTCATTCTTTATGATAGCTGTAGAAGAGGAATAGTTTATATTTACAAAAGTTCTACTTAATCCAGAAGGTAAAACAAGTCAAATTATTTATGTGTCAAATAATAGAGCATTGAGATATCATTAAGAAAATAAGTAATGTTTGGGAATCCTTGGTAGCTCAGTTAGTTAAGCATCTGTCTTCAGTTCAGGTCATGGTCTCAGGGTCGAGGGATGGAGTCCTACATGGGGTTCCTTGCTCAGCAGGGAGTCTGCTTCTCTCTTTACTTATCCTCTGCTTGTGCTCTCTCTCTCACAAATAAATAAATAAAACCTTTAAAAAAAGAAAATAAGTAGTGTTTAATAATCTTGAGATTCAGGATTTCAGAGGAAGATACACAATCTAGAAGCTACAAGAAAAAATTATAGATTTTACTTTGTGAAGATTTCTTTATAACAAAGGACAACATAAATAAGTTAGAAAATGGAATATATGATTGGAGAAAATATGTTCAATATATATCACTGAAAAATAAGTACTCAAATATATAAAATAATTTTAGAAATCAATAAGAATTTTATAATCAACCCAATGAAAATTAAGCAAGGGAAATTAAGATCAATTCACAGACAGAAAAATAATTGCAGATAAATCCTTCAAATATTCCCCCCAACCTCATTAGCAATCAGTCAAAACAAATCAAAACAACAATAAGGTCTATTTTTACCTCTTGAACAGCCTACACATGCCTCACAATATAAAGAAGGAATGCTAGAAGAACTTGAACCTGTCTCTGGCTAGTCAAAAAGCCATTATGAAAACACTACATTCATAGTACCTCACTTTAACTTAAATCTTTGATGAGTGAATCTGATTGGAAGACTCTGACTTCTATACAAGACTCTAGCTACAAAGGAACATTAGAGATATAAGACAATGTTTGTAGCATTGTAGCCATTGTAGTATAGAAAGACACACTAGACATGATCGAAATAAATATTCAGTGAATCAATACATCATGTTCAACACAGAAGCTAATGTTTTTGAGGGAAAACCATATAAAAATAGAGAAAATTGATTTCTACCTATGATCATTTAATACTGCACTGCAATATCTAATATATGCAGTAAGAAAACAATTCCCTTCCAAAAAGTGTAAGTATTAATACTTCAAAGGAAGAGAAAAACTGTTAATCTTTGAAGAAAATTTATGTTTATTTATTTTTTTAAATATTTTTAAAATATTTTATTTATTTATTTGACAGAGAGAGAGGGAGTGCACAAGCAGGAGAAGTGGGGGAGGGAGAAGCAGTCTCCCCGCTGAGAAGGGAGCCCAACACCAAAGCCAGTCTGGATCCCAGGACACTGGGATCATGACCTGAACTGAAGGCAGTCACTTAACCAACTGAGCCACCCAGGTGCCCCAGGAAATTTATTGTCTACCTAGAAAATCCAAGTGAATCGCCTGGGAAATTACTAGAATTAATATTATTTATTAACATATTGGAGCATAAGATCAATATATACAAGTCAATATTAACTTAGTGTTCTCAGGATGAAAATACTGTTTTCTTCTTATTTTTTCTATGTAACTTACAAGGTATCATATGTCAAGGTATACTGGAAAGTTGCTTCCTTTATAGAAAATTATTGGCACAGGAACATCCAGGCAAAAATATAACAATATAAGACTATAAATAAGCAGACACATAAAAATATCAGTATTTACTCTTATAAATTTAATATTTAAATCAGTAAAGTATAATAAATGTCAGTCATTCCTGACTACCCATTGAGGAAAGAAACAAACTGGTCACTGCTTGTCACTTACCAAAACATTTCACATCATGATTTTTGGTTTCCTCTTCAACATATGAAGAACTCAAAGGTAATCTGTCTTATTCCTACAGAGAACACCTATGCAAACTTAAAATAAATAACTCTTCTTTACCCATCAGAAAACTGAGTTTGTAGTACAAACCATCACCCTAATATCAGCAGAGACAAGTGAATCCAGAGATTCACAACTTGATGAAATCTTAGTGTGGAACTAGCTCAAGAGTAAGAAACTCTTGAGGATCACTGATTATAGTGGTACCCCACATTTCCATAAGTATTACTTCCAGGACCACCAGGCTCCCATGTTGAAGATACAGTAAATATTCCATCAGGCTTTGACAGAGAAAGGAAAAGGATAACTTTTGTGAAATATACCTACTGACTTCTCTTCAACAAGTTCTTACCATGCAGAGATAAAGACTTTTTCAAAGCCTTATCACAGGTGGAGAATGGGAATCCCTCCATCTCAAGTGCTTTCTTGTCTTTTCTTATTACTGAAGTGAAAAACAAACAAAGATAGTTAATAGGACTCAGGGCTTTAATGTAATAGGTTAAAAAAGTTATGGCATGGGAAGAAAGTACAAGGCAAGGGGGAAAAAAAGTAATAACTGCTGAAGAAACACTTGTGAAGGTCACAGTTAAGACACAAGCACTCAATACTGAGATTTAATCATAAGTTTATAGAAAGTTTTCTCTCTCCTACAGCTTATCACCACACTAATAGGACTCCAGTATAATAACAAGTGACTAAACTGAAAGAACTTCAAAACAGAGGCTTTCTTTGAGGAGCAGTACTTAGAGAAGTTCAAAGGAAAACAAAAAAACAAAAAACAGAAAACCAACAACCAAGGACACCAGAGAAATTTGAAGCCTCTGACACATTACAGCTACTGCAAATATTTAACACAGTCCAATTCCTAGCCAGATTAACAAATTATATCTTAAAGACCTATTTACCTCGTGTTCATCTTTCAACAAAAATTTATAAGGCATACCAAAAGGTAAAAAAATAAAAAGAGAGAGAAAAATGATCATTAAAACAACACTTCAATATAACACAGATAATGGCATTATTAGGCAATTTAAAACAACTGTAATTTGTATGTTAAGGACTCAAATGAAAACAGTTGAAAACAGGCTAAAATGGATAGGTAATGCAAACAAAGGTAGGCAAATTCAAGAAAGAATAAAAATTAAACAGTAGAATTAAAAAAAAAACACACTGTAACAGAAGTGAAGAATGCTTTATATGGGCTTATTAGAAGAATCAATACAGCTAAAAAAAGAAATTGGTATGGTTGAACATTCTTCCCAACTGAAGTGCAAAGAGAAAAAAGGCTGAAAAAAGCAGAATGGGAATCTAACACCTATGGGAGAATTACAAAATGTATAAGTAGAATATGATATATATATATTATGATATTTTGTTATATATATATAACAAAATATCATAATAATATAATAGTATATATATTATATATATATTACTAGAAGCATGAGAAAGGAAAAATTGAGAACATACATACATATATGCTCAAATATGTACATATATATTATAATATATATATGAATTATTAATGTGCAAGAATTTCTAAAATTAATGACAAACACCAAGCGATAGATCAAGGGAAATATGAGAACTTGAATCAAGAGAAGGAAGGAAGAAAGGAAGGAAGGAAGGAAGAAAGGGGCAGGGAGGAAGGAAGCGAGGGAGGAAAGAAGGGAGAAAAATGGAAGGATGAGGGAAAAAGGAAGAAAGGGAGGAAAAACAGGAAGTGAGAGACACACACACAGAGAGGTATTTTATTTAAGCCTCATGGTATCCACAGAAATAGTGCATACTTAAGATACACAAGAGAAAAAAAGAAAAAGAAACAGTGTCATTTAAAAAAAATTCAGTGAAACATACAGAAAGACAACACAAGAGGGAAAAAGGACAAAAGAACTACAAAAGATATAGAAAACAATTAACCTTCAAAAAGGAAGGATACAGGAACGTAACTCAACATCATAGAGGCCATATATGAAAGACGTACAGGTAACATGAACTTCCATGTGATGATAAAAAAAAAAAAACAACAACAACAACACTAAGAGCTTTTCCTCTATGGTCGGGAACAAGACAGGGATGTCCATCTCACCTTGATTATTTAACACAGTACTGGAAGTCCTAGGCTCAACAATCACAAAACAAAAAAGAACAAAAAATGTCACCCAAATCAGCAAAGAAGAAGTCAAATTTTCTCTATTTGCAGATGATGTGATAATCTATGTAGAATACTGAAAGACTTCACTAAAAATTTTCTAGAACTTATACATGAATTTAGTGAAGTTCCAGAATACAAAAGCAATGTTGCATTTGTGTTGCATTTCTATACACCAATAATGAAGATGCAGAAAAAGAAATCAAGGAACGGATCCCATTTAAGATTGCACAAAAACGGGGCGCCTGGGTGGCTCAGAGGGTTAAAGCCTCTGCCTTCGGCTCAGGTCATGATCCCAGGGTCCTTGGATCGAGCCCCGCATCGGGCTCTCTGCTTGGCAGGGAGCCTGCTTCCCCCCCCCCCCCGCCTGCCTCTCTGACTACTTGTGATCTCTGTATGTCAAATAAATAAATAAAATCTTAAAAAAAAAAGATTGCACAAAAACCCATAAAGTATCTAGGAATAAACCTAACCAAAGAGGTAAAAGATCTGTACTCTGAAAACTATAGAACATTTATGAAAGAAATTGATAATGACACAAATAAATGGAAAAATGTTCCATGCTTATGGATTGGAAGAACAAACATCGTTAAAATGTCTATAATACCCAAAGTAACCTACACATGTAATGCAATCCCTATCAAAATACCACCAGCATTTTTTCACAGAACTAGAACAAACCATCACAAATTGTATGAAACAACAAAAGACTCCAAATAGCTAATGCAATCTTGAGAAAGAAAAGCAAACCTGGATACATCACAATTCCACACTTCAAGCTATATTACAAAGCAGTAGGCATCAAGATAGTATGGTAGTGGCACAAAAACAGGCACATAGATCAATGGAACAGAAGAAGAAACCCAGAAATGGAGCCACAACTTATTGTCAAGTGATCTTCAACAAAGCATGAAAGAATACCTAATGGGAAAATCATGGTCTCTTCCACAAATGATGTTGGAAAAATTGAACAGCAGCATGCAGAAGAATGTATCTGGACCACTTTCTTACATCACACATAAAAGGAAATTCAGAATGGATGAAAGACCTAACTATGAGACAGGAAACCATCAAAATCTAGGAGAACTCAGGCAACAACCTCTTTGACCTTTGAATGTGAACAGGTGCAGCCATTCTGGAAAACAGTATGGAAGCTTCTCAAAAAGTTAAAAGTAGAACTACCCTATGACCCAACAATTGCACTATTAGGGATATACCTAAAGGATACACAAATAGTGATTCAACGGGGCATATGCTCCCCTCTGTTTATAGCAGCACTATCAACAATAGCGAAATTAAGGAAAGAACCCAAATTCCAAACTGATGAATGGATAAAGAAATTGTGGCATACACACACACACACACACTCACACACACACACAGTTCATTGTTAAAAAGAACGAAATCTTGCCTTCTGCAATGACATTGATAGAACTAAGGTGTATTATGCTAAGTGAAATTCGTCAATCAGAGAAAGACAGATAGCATATAATTTCACTCATATGTGGAATTTTAGGAACAAATCAGACTAACGTAAGGGAAGGGAAACACAGAAAGAGAAACAAACCATAAAGAGACTCTTAACTATAGCATAAAAACCCCTGAGGGTTGATGGAGGGGAGATGGGCAGGGGGTAGGGTAAATCATTGATGGGTATTAAAGAGGGCACTTGTGTTGAGCACTGGGTGTTGTAAGTAAGTGATGAATCACTAAATTCTACTCCTGAAACCAATATTCCACTATATGTTAAATAACTGGAACTTAAAAATAAATAATAAAGGAACAAACAAATAAATAAATAAAAATTGCAGTTTGTGGACAAAAAGAAACAAAGGAAGAAAGCTTTTCACAAAAGGCAACATTTCATGTATATCAACTCACAAAATAAGCAAGTCCATCTTACTAGAAACCAGGTGAGTGATTTTTCTTAAATGAATAGTGAACAACAGCAGCCGGAGGAAGCCTCTCAGGTTGTTTTTGTTTATTGTATTGTCTTTTTTTTTTTAAAGGTTTTATTTATTTATTTGACAGACAGAGATCACAAGCAGGCAGAGAGGCAGGCGGGGGGGGGGAAGCAGGCTCCCCACCAAGCAGAGAGCCTGATGTGGGGCTCAATCCCAGGACCCTGGGATCATAACCTGAGCCAAAGGCAGAGGCTTTAACTCACTGAGGCACCCAGACACCCCTCTTTGTCTTTTTTTAAGTACTAGGTTTACAAGTCTGTTCACTTTGTGAAACTTCATGGAAAAATACACATATATTTTCTATAGGTAGATTACATGATATTAAAATATTTTCTTTAAAAGAAAAAGAAACAATTAACAAAATGTCAATTAGTTTTCTTCAAAAATTATTTTAAATGCATCAAACACCCTAATCAAGAGACATATTTTCTGAATGGATGATAGGATAAGATCCAACTCTATGCTGTCTATAAGAGACTCATTTTAGACTTAAGGATACACATAGTCTGCAAGTAAAGGTATCAAAAAGACATTTTACACAAATGAGAAACAAAAGAGAGCAGGGTGGCTATACATATATCAGGCAAAATAGACTTTAAGTCATAAACTATCACAAGGGACAACAAAGAACATTATACAATGATAAAGATCAATTCATCAGAAAGATATAATAATTAGAAATAAATATGCACCCAACATCAGGACACCAAAATACATAAAGCAATCACTGACAGGACTAAAGGAAGAAACAACAACAAAATAAGAGTAGAGGATTTCAATATTCTACTTTCAATAATGGATAGATCACCCAGACAGAAACTAAGGAAATAGGATTTAACACTATAGACCAAATGGACCTAACAGAACATACATAGAACATTCTCTACAACAGCAGCAGAATACATATTCTTCACAAGTACACACAAAACATTCTCTAGGATAGCACACATGTTAGGTCACAAGACAAGTCTTAGCAAATTTAAAGAAGACAAAACTTATGTCAGATATATTTTCTGACCAGAACGGTATGAATCTATAAAATCTACAAATCTAAAAAAAAAATCTGCTACAAATCAAAAGGAGGAGAATGGACAACATCACACATATGTGGAAATCAAGCAAAAATTTCCTGAACAAATGATCCAATGAGGAAATTTTTAGTATCTGAAAATATCTTGAGACAAATGAAAGTGAAAATACAACACACTACAACTTAGAGGATGTAGCAAAAACAGTACTGAGAGGGAAGATTATTGTAATAAACACATACATGTAAAATACTAATAAGCATCTTACATTTACACCTCAAGTCTCTAGGGAAAAAAAGCTGAAAGTTAGCAGAAAGAAGTAAATAATAAAGATTAGAGAAGAAGTAAATGAAATCGAGACTAGAGAAATAACAGAAAAAAAAAGAGAGAGAACAAAAGTTGTTTTTATGTTATCAAAGTTCTTGTTAGACTAAGAAAAAAGGGAAAAAATAAATAAAATCAGAAACAGAAGAGGAGACATTACAACTGAAGCTACAGAAATGAAAGGAATTATGAGAGTACTATGGATACTTATAAATGAAAGAGATGGGATAAACTAGAATAGATAAATTTCTTTTTCTTCTATTTTCCTTCTTTCCTTCCTTTCATTCTCTTCCCTTCCCTCCCCTGCTCTTCCTTCTTCTTCCCTTCCCTCCTTTCACTCCCTTCCCTCCCTCCCCTTCTCCTCCACTCCCCTCCTTTCCCCTTCCCTCTCTCCCTTTCTCCCTTCTCTTTCCTTCCCTTCCCTCCCTCTTTTCCTTCCTTCATTCCTTTGTTCCTTCCTTCCTTCTTTCATTCCTTCTTTCCTTCCTTCATTCCTGTTTTAAAGTTTTCATTTTAATTCCAGTTAGTTAATATATAGTTATATTAGTTTCAGGTGTAGGGAGAATACAGTGATTCAACAGTTCCGTACGTCACCCAGTGCTCTTCACAAGTGCACTCCTCTCCATCACCTATTTTTAAAAAGAGTTTATTTATTTATTTGAGAGAGATAGAATGAGAGAAAGAGAGCTTGAGAGGTCAGAGGGAGAAGCAGAGTCCCCACCAAGCAGGGAGCCCCATGTGGGACTCTATCTGAGGACTCCAAGATTATGACCTGAGCCAAAGGCAGTTGCTTAACCAACTGAGCCACCCAGGTGTCCCATCACCTATTTAACCCATTCCCCTACCCACCTCCCTTCTGATAACCATCAATTTGTTCTCTATAATTAAACATCTGTTTCTTGCTTTGCCTCTCTTTTTTTCCCCTTCACTTGTTTGTTTGGTTTCTTGAATTCCACATATGAGTGAAATCATATGGTATCTGTCTTTTCACTGACATATTTTGCTTAGCAGTATATTCTATAGCTCTATATATGCCCTTACAAATGGCAGGATTACCTTTTTTATTGGCTAAGAAATATTCCTGTGTGTGTGTGTGTGTGTCTGTGTGTGTGTGTGTGTGTACATATACCACTTTTCTATCCATTCATCAATCAGTGGACACTTGGGCTGCTTCCATAATTTTTCTATTGTAAATAATGCTGTAATAAACATATGGGTTCATGTGTCCACCTGAATTAGTATTCTTGTTGTTGTTGTTTTTAATTTGTCTAAATACCCAGTAGTGCCATTCTTAAATTGTAGGGTAGTTCTATTTTTCAGTTTTTGAGGAATCTCCATACTGTTCTCCAGAGGATCTGCATCATTTGCATGCCCATAAACAGTGTAAGAGGGTTCCCCTTTCTCTGCATCCTCACCAACACATGATGTATCTTGTGTTGCTGATTTTAGCCATTCCGATGGGTGTGAGGTGATATCTCATAGTAAATTTGATTTGCATTTTCCTGATGGAATGTGACAACAAACATCTTCTCATGTCTGTTGGATATCTGGATTCTTCTTTGAAGAAATGTCTGTTTACATCTGTTGTCCATTTTTAATTGGATCATTTGTTTTCTGGGTGTTGATTTTGGTAGTTTTTTAAAATATATTTTGTATAATAACCCTTTATCAGATATGTTATTTGCAAATGTGTTTTCCCATTCTGTAGGCTGTCTTTTAGTTTTGTTGATAGTTTCCTTCATTGTCCATATTTTTATTTTTATGTAGTCTCAATAGTTTATTTTTCTTTTTATTCCCCTCTTATCAGGAGACATATTTAGAAAAAAGTTGCTACAGCTGATATCAAGGAAGTTACTGTTGGTATTCTTTTCTAGGATTTTATGATTTCAGGTCTCACACTTACGTGTTTAATCCACCTTGAATTTATTTTTGTATATGGTGTAAGAAAGTGGTCCAGCTCCATTCTTTTTCATGCTGCTGTCCAGTTCTTCCAACATCTTTATTGGGGAGACTGACTTTTCCCCATTGGTATTCCTTCTGCTTATCAAAGATTAATTGGTGATATAATTGTGTTTATTTCTGGGTTTTCTATTCTGTTCCATTGATCTATGTGTCAAATTTTGTGGCAATACCGTACTGTTTTGATTTCTATAGTTTTGTAATATAACTTGAAATCTGGAATTGTGGTGCTTCCAGCTTTGCTTTTATTTTTCAAGATTTCTTTTTTTTTTTAACTTTCAGCATAACAGAATTCCTTATTTTTGCACCACACCCAGTGCTCCATGCAATCCATGTCCTCTCCAAACCCACCACCTGGATTCCCCCAACCTCCCATCCCCCAGCTGCTTCAAACCCCTCAGATTGTTTTTCAGAGTCCATAGTCTCTCATGGTTCACCTCCCCTTCCAATTTCCCCCAACTCCCTTCTCCTCTCTAACTCCCCTTGTTCTCCATGCTATTTGTTATGCTCCACAAATAAGTGAAACCATATGATAATTGACTCTCTCTCCTTGACTTATTTCACTCAGCATAATCTCTTCCAGTCCCATCCATGTTGATACAAAAGTTGGGTATTCATCCTTTCTGATGGAGGCATAATACTCCATAGTGTATGTGGACCACATCTTCCTTATCCATTCGTCCATTGAAGGGCATCTTGGTTCTTTCCACAGTTTGGCAACCGTGGCCATTGCTGCTATAATCATTGGGGTACAGATGGCCTTTCTTTTCACTACATCTGTATCTTTGGGGTAAATCCCCAGTAGTGCAATTGCAGGGTCATAGGGAAGCTCTATTTTTAATTTCTTGAGGAATCTCCACACTGTTTTCCAAAGTGGCTGCACCAACTTGCATTCCCACCAACAGTGTAAGAAGGTTACCCTTTGTCCACATCCCCTCCAACACATGTTGTTTCCTGTCTTGCTAATTTTGGCCATTCTAACTGGTGTAAGGTGACATCTCAATGTGGTTTTAATTTGAATCTCCCTGATGGCTAGTGATGATGAACATTTTTTCATGTGCCTGATAGCCATTTGTATGTCTTCATTGGAGAAGTGTCTGTTCATATCTTCTGCCCATTTTTTGATATGATTCTCTGTTTTGTGTGTGTTGAGTTTGAGGAGTTCTTTATAGAGCCTGGGTATCAACCTTTTGTCTGTACTGTCATTTGGCTCTTTGGGGTCTTTTGTGGTTCCATACAACTTTTAGGATTGTTTGTTGTAGTTCTATGAAGAATCCTACTGGTATTTAGATAAGGACTCTATGAAATATGTAGATCGCTTTGGGTACTGTAAAAGTTTTAATGATATTTTTTCCTCTAGTCCATTAGAATGGGAAGTTTTTCCATTTCTGTGTGTTGTCTACAATTTCATTCATTATTGTGTTTTACTTTTCAGAATAGAGGTCTTTCAGGTCATATTTTAGTATTTTTGGTACAGTTGTTAATGGGATTGTTTTCTTAATTTCTCTTTCTACTGCTTCATTATTGAAGCAGAATTCTCTACATTCATTTTGTATCCTTCAGCTTTACTGAATTCATTTTATCAGTTCTAGCATTTTTTTTTTTTTTGGTAAAGTCTTCAGGATTTTCTATAGATAGTATCATGTCATTTGCAAAGAGTGAAAGTTTTACTTCTTCCTTGCTGCTTTGGATGCCTTTTATTTCTTTTTGTTGTCTGTTTGTTATGGCTAAGACTTCCAGTACCATGTTGAATAAAAGTGATGAGCGTGGATATCCTTGCCTTTGTCCTGACTTTAGAGGAAAAAGTCTGTTTCTCCCCACTGAGTGCAATGTTCCCTGTGGGTTTTTCATATATGGCCTTTATTATGTTGAGGTATGATCACTCTAAACTTACTTTGTTGAGGGTTTTAATCATGAATAGGTTTTATTAAAATATTTATTTATTTATTTATTTAAGGGGGGAAGGGGAGAGGGAGAGGAAAACAAGCAGACTCTCTGCTGAGTGGGGAGCCTAATTCACCCATGCACCCTTCATGAATAAATAAATATTGTACTTGGACTGATGCTTTTTATGCATTTATTGAAATGGTCATATGGTTCTTATACTTTCTTTTATTGATGTGATGTGTCACATTGGTTATTTGGCAAATGTCAAGAACCACTCTTGCAACTCAGGAAAAAATCCCACTTGATCATGGTGAATACTTTTTTTTTTTTTTAATGTATTATTGGAATCAGTTTGCTAATATTTTGTTAAGGATTTTTGCATCTGTGTTCTTTAGCAATATTGGCCTCTAGTTCTCTTTTTTAGTGATATCTTTATCTGGGTTTGGTATCAGGGTAATGCTGGCCTCATAGAATGAATTTGGAATCTTTCCTTCCTTTTCTATTTTTTGGAATATTTTGAGAATAGGCATGATTTCTTCTTTAAATATTTATTTATTTATTAATTTTTAAAATGATTTTATTTATTTATTCAAAACAGAGAGAGAGAGACAGTGAGAGAGGGAACCAAAGCAGGGTGAGTGGGACAGGAAGAAGCAGGCTTCCTACTGAGGAGGGAGCCCAATGCAGGGATCAATCCCAGGACCCTGTGATCATGACCTGAGCCAAATGTAGACACTTAACAACTGAACCATTCAGGTGTCCTCTTCTTTAAATATTTATTACAATTCTCCTGTGAAGCCATCAGGTGCTGGACTTTTGTATGTTGGGAGTTTTTTGATTCCTGATGCAACTTACTTGGTGGTTTTTAGTCTATTTAAATTTTGTACTTATTCCTCTTTCAGTTTTTGCATTTCACAGGTTTTTAGAAATTTATCTGTTTATTCTAGGTTGTCTAATTTGTTGGCATATAGTTTTTATAATAATAGTCTCTAAAAATTATTTGTATTTCTGTGATGTTAGTTATTATTTCTCCTCTCTTGTTTGTGATTCTATTTGAGTACTTTCTCTTTTTTTTCCTTGAGAAGTCTGGCTAGAGGTTTATCAGTTGTATTTATTTTTTCAGAGGACCAGCTCCTGGTTTCATTGATCTGTTCTATTGTGTTTTTTTTTAATGTTTGTTTTGTTTTGTTCTAAGTTCTATATCATTTATTTATTTTCCAATTTTTTAAAGAATTATATATTTTAGAAAGAAAGAGTGAGAGCATAAGCAGGGGGAGAGGCAGAGAAGCAAACTCTCCAGTGAACATGAAGCCCAACACAGAGCTCAATCTTATAACTCTGAGATCATGACCTGAGCTGAAATCAAGAGTCAGACACTTAACCAACTGAGCTACCCAGTTGCCTCTCTGCTCTTATCTTCATTATTTCCTTCCTTCTGCTGATTTTAGGTTTTTGTTGGATGTTCATTTTCTACCTTCTTTAGCTGTAACATTAGGTTGTATTTTTGTTGTTGTTGTAGTATTATGCTGTGTATTTGAGGTTTTTTATTTTTGTTTTTTGTTGTTGTTTTTGTTTTGGTTGTTTGTTTGTTTTTGCTTCCTGGTGCAGGGCTGTATTGTTATAAACTTCCCTCTTAGAACCACTTTTGCTGCATCCAAAAGGTTTGTGAATTTTGTGTTTTCATTTTCATTTATTTCCATGTAATTGTCTAAAATTTATTTTATTTCCTGGTTGACCCAATTCGTTGTTTAGTAGTATGTTATTTAGTCTTCGTGTTTTTGTAGAGTTTCCAAATTGTTTTCTTGTGAAAAATAGATTGGAAAAGGATTCATTGTGGGATTTCAATTGTCTTGAAGTTGTTGAAGTTGGTTTCATGGACAAATATGTGACCTATTTTGGAGAATGTTCCATGTGTACTTGAAAAGAATGTGTATTCTGCTGTTTTAGGATGGGATATACTATCAGTTGAATATATCTGTTAAATCCCAATCTATCTATTCCAGTGTGTCATTCTAAGCCATTCTTTCTTTGCTTATTTTCTGTTAAGGGATCTGTCCATTGAAGTAAGTGAGGTGAAAATTCCCCTACTGTTAATGTATTATCATCAATCAGTTCCTCATGTTTGTTATTAACTGTTCTGTGTGTTCAGGTATTTCCATACTGGGTGCATAAATATTTACAATTCCTATACCTTCATTGTTGAATTGTTCCCTTCATTATTACATAATATCTGTCCATCTTTGTCACTTTTTACAGTCTTTTTTTTTAATTCATTTATTTGAGAGAGAGAGAGAGAGAAAGCACAAGGAGGGTGAGGGACAGAAGGAGAAGAAGACGTCCCGCTGAGCAGGGAGCTGAATGTGGGGCTCAATCCCAGGACTCTGGGATCATTACCTGAGCTGAAGGCAGACACTCAAATAACTGAGCCACCTGGTCGCCCCTATAGAATTTGTTTTTAATATCCATTTTTTCCAATATCAGTATTGTTACTCCAGCTTTCTTTTGGCATCCATTTGCATAATAGGTGTTTCTCCATCCCCTCACTTTCAATCTGTATGTGTCTTTAGATCTTAAATGAGTCTCTTATATGCAGTGTATAGATGAGTCTTGCTTTTTTTTTTTATGTATTCTTTAACTCTGTCTCATGATTAGAGCATTTGTTCTGTTTACATTTTCAAGTGATTATTGATAACTATGTATTTATTGACATTTTATTATTTGTTTTGGGGGCACCTGGGTGGCTCAGTGGGTTAAAGCCTCTGCCTTTGGCTCAGGTCATGATCCCAGGACCCTGGGATCGAGCCCTGCATGGGGCTCTCTGCTCGGCAGGGAGCCTGCTTCCCCCACCCCCTCTCTCTGCCTGCCTCTCTGCCTACTTGTGATCTCTGTCAAATAAATGAATAAAATCTTTATTATTAGCTTTGTCATTGTTTCTGAAATTTTTTCTCTAATTTTTTTCTTGTGTTTTTCTCGTTTATGGTTTACTGATTTTCTTTAGTGATATATTTCAATTTTTTCTTTTTATTATTTGCATAATTGTTAGTGGTTTTTAATACATGGTTGCCATTAGGTTTGTGTATAACCTCTTCTGCATATACAAATCTATATTAAGTTGATGGTCCATTTAAGTTTGATCCCATTTTTACTCCTCTCCTCTCCACAATTTAGGTATATGTTGTCATATTTTATATCCTTTTGTCTTGTGAGTTCTTTAAATGATCTTTTACAGAAATATTTATTTTTACTGCATTTGTGTTCCAACCTTTATACTCTCACATTTAGTCTCTCTTTTCTTCACAGAGTGCACCCTTAATATTTTTTATAGGGCTGTTTCAGTGGGCATGAACTCTTTTAGTTTTTATTTGCATGGAAAACTCTGTATCTCTCCTTCTATTCTGAATGATAGTCTTGCCAAGTGAAGTATTTTTGGCTGCAGATTTTTACTATTCAGAACTTTGAATGTATCACACCACTCCTTTCTGACTTAGAGAGTTTTTGTTGAAAAATCTCATGCTGGCCTTATGGGGTTTCCCTTGTAAATTACCATTTTCCCCTTTTAAAAAAATTTTTTAAAGATTTTATTTATTTATTTGACAGACAAAGATCACAAGTAGGCAGAGAGACAGGCAGAGAGAGAGGAGGAAGCAGGCTCCCCACTGAGCAGAGAGTCCAATGTGGGGCTTTATCCCAGGACCCTGGGATCATGACCTGAACCAAAGGCAGAGGCTTTAACCCACTGAGCCACCCAGGTGCCCCTCCCTTTTTTTTTTTTTTTTAATTCTTTATTTATTTGAGAGAGAGAGTGACAGGGAGCATGAGAAGGGAGATCAGAAGGAGAAGTAGACTCCCCACAGATCTGGGAGCCATCCTGGCATTATAGGATCATGACATGAGCTGAAAGCAGTTGATTAATCAACGGAGCCACCCAGGTGCCCTGTAAATTACTATTTTCTAGTGTATTGTTCCTTTTAATTTTTTTCATCATTATATTTTGCCATTGTTTAAAAGATTTTTAATTTATTCATTTGTTTATTTTAGGGAGAGAGAGAAAGAGAGAGAGAATGCATACACTAATTCATTCTTCTGCTTCTTCTGGCCTGGTGTTCGTTCCATCAATTGTGTTTCTGGTTTCATGTATTGAGGCCTTTATCTCTTCTTTGTCATTTCTTATCTCTATAGTACTTGTCTCAATGATGTCTTCCTTTCTTTTCTCAAGTTCTGCAAATATCCTTATGCTCATTGCTTCATATACTCCATCAAGCATGCTTCTTAAATCTGTTCACTTAGATCTCTGGTGGTGGCCTTGTCCTGTTTTTTCATTTGAGATAAGTTTCTCTGTCTTCTCATTGTGTCTAAGTCTCTGTTCCTACTTCTGTGTTAGGAAATTCAGCTTACTGTTCATGAGAGTAATGTCCTTATGAAGAAGAGATCCTATAGTGCCCTGCCATGCTGTGGTTCTTGTTCCTCAGGGTCTGGTACTTCTGGGAGTCTCTAATGTGTACTCCATGTGCTCTGCTGTTTTTACCTGTCCTCTTTGTCCTTCAAGACAGTTATCTGCAGAGGCTCCATTTGTCTACTACGTGCAGTGTTTGGTCCCTGTCCTGAATGTGGAAAGTTTAACTGGATTGTGAAATAAGATCTGTCACCACTGCCACCTGAACTGAGTCTCTGCAAAACTCCTATGTCTGGAGATGCAGGGTGAGCAGCGCTTTGGTGGGTCTCTTGGTGGGGTGGGTCTGCCAGGCTGGGGCTGAAGCTAGTGTGACTGGGAAAGGTGATTTCACTGTAGTGTGTGTGTGTGTGTGTGTGTGTGTGTGTGTGTGTGTGTGCGTCAAGTCTTGGAATAAGCAAGTCAAGTAGTATGTATTGACATTGGGCTGGTTACCACCAGTTGCCATGTGCTTTTGCTGAAGGGTGGGGGAAAGATATGGCACTAGCCAGTTCCCTGGTCTCAAGGTGTCTCTCCATAAATAATGCCTCTATGGAATGTGCTTTAAGATGAGCAAATAACCTCCCCACTGTGCTCCCTAGGTGCTCTTCAGATTCTTGTTTCCATTTTGTATTTCCACAAGTTGATTGCATGACTTCCTTCCAAGAACAGTGCAATGCCCTCTGGCCTCTATCCCAGCCACATCTGTTGACCTTTAAGCCAGACTGGCTGCCATAACTCAAATTTGGCCCCTCTCACTTTCCATGCCAATGACTATGGGGAATTATCTTCTCCATGTGCTCCCTTGTGTGTTAGTCTTTCACTCTTCTTTGCGACTGGAACTGTGGCCCCCTCTTTGCATTTCTGCACTTCCTTTCTTTGATGTGACCTGCTCTCTACCTTTAGTTGTAGAGTTTGACCTACCAGTCTTGAGGTCAATTTTGGTGATATTTAGGATGTTTTCATAGTTATCTTGTTGTAATTGTGTGAAGAGACAAGCCTAGAGTCCTCCTACTGTGCTGTTATCTTATTGTTATCAACCCCAGTGATAAAGTCTTAAGTATATACAACCTATCAAAACTAGATCATGAAAAATTAGAAAATATGAATAGACTATTAATATATGAGGAGACTGAATTAGTAATCAAAACTATCCTAGAAAATGAAAGCTCAAATTAGGTGGCTTCATAGTAAATTCTACCAAACACTTAATGAAAGATTAATAGCAATTTTGCTGAAACCCTTCTAATAAAACTGAAGAGGAGGAAATACCTCCAAACTCATTTACAAGGCCATTGCCCAGATACCATATCTATACCCCAGCTTTCTGCAGCCTGCACCAGTGCTGGGCTAGGCACACTTCCCTCCAGTGCACGTGGGAGTCTGGTGTGGATGCCAGCCAGTGCTCTCTAGAACCACAGCATTTTGCACTCTGCACATGTACTGTGTGACCAGGGCCTGAACCCTGCTCTCCACCCTCCCCTGAGAGATCTCCATGTGGATGCTAGCAGGTGGTCTCTAGACTAGTAGAGTCTGAACACTCCCAGCCCAGGCTTGAAAATCTCACCACGCTATCTCTGGTTGGGATCTCTCGGGCAGTCTGGACCCCAGACAGCAGTCCTGCCAAAGGTAACCACTGGAAGTGGGGCCCCTGGACCAATATCGCTCACGGTTTTAGGGGCACAGGGGTACAGAGAAAAGCGGGCCCTTTGGGTGACCCCTGAGATGGTGGCTGGGGATGTACACTGTCTGTGGGTGGTGGCACAGCTCAGAGGAGTTTCCAGAGGGAGAGTCTGTGTGTTCTGGAACTCCCAGAGGGGACCAGACTGAGGTTTCTCTCTGAGAGGAGGTCTGGGTGCAGTTTGTTTTCCACTAAATCTCTGAAAAGCCATAAAAAGCTACCAAAGAACAAACACCTCCAGAGAACAAAAGCCTGAAAAACCAGTTTCCTCAGAGCCCATCCCCTTTATAGGGACCAGGAGGACTCAACCCATGCTAGACTGCCTGAAAAACAATGCAGCAGGTCCCTCCTAGAGAAAGCCAGCCAAAAAAAATGAGTGGACAACCAACAGGGTCCCCATAAAACTGTAAAACCCCAATATCTGGGGAAAAGAAGATATTAAGCTCCTGGTATTGCCCTAAAGCCTGTATATTTCATAGATACAACTTTTATTTTTAATTTGCTCTCACTATTCTCTTTCTTTTAAAATTCTTTTAGCCTATTTACCATTACAATGAGATATTCAATACAACAAATTCCATAATAACATTTTAACATGAACTTTTTTCATAAATATACTTGTGTATTTCTTTTGCTATTCTGTTTTATTTAATATACATATAGATGTAAGCTTCAATGTAATACTCTTTCCCTAATCAATACTATCCCTATATATAATCCAGTTTTAATCTCCCTTTTTCTGGAAAGTTGAGTCCTTTAAAAAATATATCAAGATACACCCAGGAAGAATCAAAATAACCTTCCTCACCCACATTGAGGATTTATAATGAGCCTCCTATCTTTTTCTTCTGTCAGGGTTTCTGTGTATTTATTTTTGTTCTGGTATTATATAAATCTTATCCTTGGATTTCATTTTGGCTGGTTCTTTTTTTTTTTTTCTTGTCATTTGCTTTTGTCAGTCTTTTAGTTTGTCCGTTTTTGTTTGTATACCTTGTATATCTTACATTTGGGGCCCATTCTGGCTGGGTTTTCTCTCTCTCTCTCTCTCTCTCTCTCTCTTTTTCTTTTTTTTCCTGTCTCTCTCTCCTCCTCCCTCTTTTTTCGTTTTTCTTTCTTTATGGTAGTGACTTATGATTGCTTAGAAGCATTCCAGGGTGCACCTTGCCTGGATTGTGGTTGACATAGTCAGCTACACAACCCATCAAACACCTCTCACTAAAATGACAAGGAGGAGGAATGCCCAACAGAAGGAAAATTCAGAGACTTTGCCCTCTCCAACAGAGCTATTGGATATGGACATAAACAGTATGTTTGAAAGGGAATTCAGGGTAACAATTATCAAGGTAATGGCCAGGTTGGAGAAAACCATTAATGACAAAATGGAATCCATTAGGGCAGAAGTGAAAGCCACCTGGGAAGAAGGTAAAAATGCTATCAAGGAGATCCAATCTGATCTAAGTTCTGGAACAGGTAGGGTAACCAAGGCAGAAGATAGAATTAGTAATCTAGAGGACAAACTGATAGAGAAAAAGGATCAAGAGGGTGCCTGGAACAAATAGCTTAGAAGCTATGAAAACAGAATTAGGGAAATAAATGATGCCATGAAATGTTCCAACCTCAGAATTATTGGGATCCCTGAGGGGGAGGAGAAAGAAAGAAGACTAGAAGATATAGTTGAACAAATTCTCCATGATAATTTTCCCAATCTGTAGAATGGAACCAGTGTTCGTGTTCTAGAGGCAGAAAGGTCACCCCCCCAAGATCATAGAATCTAGAAAGACCTTGAGACACCTGATTGTTAAACCGATGAATCAAAATTTTAGATAGGAGCTCTTGAGAGCAGCTAGGGGAAAGAGATTCCTTAGGCACAGAGGAAGGTCCATCTGAATAATGTCAGACTGGTCCACAGAAACCTCATAAGTCAGAAAGAGCAGAAAAGACATATTCAGGGCACTAAATGAGAAGAAAATGCAGCCAAGAATACTTTACCCAGCAAGGCTGACATTCAAAATGGAAGGAAATAAAGATCTTCCAAGACCAGCAAGGTTTAAAAGAGTATATGACTATCAAGCCAGCCCTACAAAACATATTAAGGGGGGTTCTATAAAAGAGGAAAAAACCCAAGAGTGTCACAGAACAGAAATTTACAAAGACAATCTATATAAACAAGGACATCAAAGGCAACAAGATGCCAATAAAAACATATCTTTCAATAATCACTCTCAATGTGAACAGCCTAAATGCTCCCATAAAATGGCACAGGGCTGCAGATTGGATGAAAAGACAGGGCCCATCCATATGTTATCTACAAAAGACCCAGAACCTAAGGATACATCCAGACTGAAAGTGAAGGGATGGAGAAGCATTGTTCATGCCAATGGGCCTCAAAAGAAAGGTAGGGTAATGATTCTTATATCAGATAAATTAGATGTTAAACTAAAGACTGTAGTCAGATACAAAGAAGGACACTACATCATTCTTAATGGGTCTATGCACCAAGAGGATCTAACAATTGTAAATATTTATACCCCCAATACAGGAGCAGCAAACTACATAAGACAGTTGTTAATCAAGATAAAGAGTCATATTGGTATGAATATATTAATAGTATGGGAACTTAACATGTCACTCTCAGTAATAGACAGACCATCCAAAGAAAATCAATAAAGAAACAAGAACATTGAATGACACATTGGACCAGATGGACCTCATTGATATGTACAGAACATTCCACCCTAAAACAAGAGAATAATCATTCTTCTCAAGCAGACATGGAACTTTCTCCAGAATAGATCACATACTGGGTCACAAATCAGGGCTCAACCGATACCAAAAGATTGAGATTATTCCCTACACATTCTCAGACCACAATGTTTTGAAACTGAAACTCAACCACAAGAAAAAGTTTGGAAGGAATCCAAACACTTGGAAGCTAAAGATCACCTTGCTTAAGAATGTTTGTGCCAATCAGGAAATCAAAGAAGAACTTAAACAATTCATGGAAACCAATGAGAATGAAGACACTTTGGTCCAAAACCTATGGGATACAACAAAAGTCATCCTAAGGGGGAAATACATAGCCATCCAAGCCTCTCAAAAAAATTGAAAAATCCCAAATACACCAGCTCTCTTTACACCTTGAAAGAACTGGAGAATAAATAACAAATTAAGTGAACCCCAAGCACAAGAAGGAAAATAATCAAGATAAGATCAAGGATCAATGAAATAGAAACTAGAGATACAGTAAAATGCATCAATGAAACTAAAAGCTGGTTTTTTGAAAGTATCAATAAGATCAATAAACCACTGGCCAAACTAATCCAAAAGAAAAGACAGAGGACCCAAATTAATAAAATTATGCATGGAAAAGGAGAGATCAGGACTAATACCAAAGAAATAGAAACAACCATCAGAAATTATTATCAACAGCTATTTGCCAATAATTTTAAGCCACCTAGATGAAATGGATGCATTCCTGGAAATCTATAAACTTCCAAAAATAAATCGCAAAGAAATTGACAACCTGAATTGACCAATATCTAGTAACAAGTTTGAAGCAGTGATCAAAAAAACTCCCAAAAAACAACAGCCAAGGACCTGACGGATTCTCTAGAGAATTCTACCAAACATTCAAAGAAGAAATAATATCTATTCTTCTGAAGTTGTTTAAAAAAAAAAAATAGAAACAGAATGAAAACTTCCAGACTCTTTTTATGAAGCCAGCATTACCCTGATTGCTAAACCAGGCAAAGATTGCCCAAAATGGAGCATTTCAGTTGCTTTCTTATACACTAACAATGAAAATATAGAAAGGGAAATTAGAGGATTGATTCCATTTATTATAGCATCAAGAATGATAAGATACCTGGGAATAAACCTAAACAAAGAGGTAAAGGATCTGTACTCAAGGAACTACAGAACACTAATGAAAAAAATTGAGGAAGACACAAAAAGATGGAAGACCATTCCATGCTCATGTATCAGAAGAATAAACATTGTTAAAATGTCTATATTGCTTATAGCCATCTGTACTTTCAATGCCATTCTGATCAAAATTTCACCGGCATTTTTAAAGAGGTGGAACAAACAATCCTAAAATTTGTATGAAACCCAAAGAGACCCCAAATTGCTAAGGAAATGTTGAAAACGAAAAACAAAAGTGAGGGCCTCACATTGCTTGATTTCAAGATTTACTACAAAACTGTGATCACCAAGACATCATGGTACTGGCACAAAAACAGACACATAGACCAGTGGAACAGACTAGAGAGCCCAGATATGGACCCACAACTCTATGGCCAACTAATCTTCAACAATCCAGGAAAAAATATCCAGTGGAGAAAAGACAGTCTCTTCAATAAATGGTGCTGGGAAAATTGGACAGCTATATGTAGAAAAATGAAAGCTGACCATTCTTTTACCCCATACACAAAGATAGATGTGAAATGGGCAGAAGACCTAAATGTGAAGTATGAATCAATCAAAATCCTACAGGAGAACATAGGCAGTAACCTCTTCAACATCGGCCACAGTAACTTCTTTCAAGACATGTCTCCAAAGGCAAGGGAAACAAAAGCAAAAATCAACTTTTGCAACTTCATCAAGATTAAAAGCTTGTGCACAGCAAAGGAAACAGTCAAAAAAGAGGCTGCCCACAGAATGGAAGAAGATATTCGCAAATGACACTACAGACAAAGGGCTGATATTCAAGATCTATAAAAAACTCCTCAAACTCAACAAACACAAAACAGATAAGGATGTCAAAAAATGGACAGAGGACATGAACAGACATTTCTCTAAAGAAGACATACAAATGGCTAACAGACATATGAAAAAATGTTCATCATCATTAGCAATCAGGGAGATTCAAATCAAAACCACATTGAGATACCACCTTAAAACAGTCAGAATGGCCAAAATTAACAAGACAGTAAACTACAGGTGTTGGAGGGCATGTGGAGAAAGGGGAAACCTCTTACACTGGTGGTGGGAATGCAAGTTGGTGCAACCACTTTGGAAAACCACATGGAGATTTGTTAGAACATTAAAAATAGATCTTCCCCATGACCCTGCAATTGTACTACTGGGTATTTACCCCAAAGATACAGATGTAGTGAAAAGAAGGGCCATCTGTACTGCAGTGTTCATAGCAGCAATTTCCACAGTTGCCAGACTATGGAAAGAACCAAGATGTCCTTCAATGGATGAATAGATAAGGAAGATATGGGCCATATATACAATGGAGTATTATGCCTCCATCAGAAAGGATGAATACCCAAGTTTTGTATCAACATGGACGGGACTGGAAGAGATTACGTTGAGTGAAATAAGTCAAGCAGACAGAGTCAATGATCATACGGTTTCGCTTACTTGTGGTGCATAAGGAATAACACAGAGGACATTGGGAGGTGGAGAGGAGAAGGGGGTTGGGGAAAATTGCAGGGAGACACAAACCATGAGAGACTATGGATTCTGAGAAACAAACTGAAGGTTTTGGAGGGGAGAAAGTTGGGAGGTTGGGTGAGCCTGGTGGTGGGTATTACGGAGAGCCCATATTGCATGGAGATCTGGGTGTGGTGCATAAACAATGAATGCTATAACACTGAAAGGAAATAAAATAAAAAATACAAATAAATCAATAAATCAATAAACAAAACAAATGAATAAAAAGTAAAATGCAGAATCAATTGTAAATACAGACAAATATTTGATGGTTCCCAGAGGGGAGGAGGTAAGCAGATGGACAAAACAAGTAAGGGAGTGAGACACACTGGCTTCCAGTTATGCAATGAATAAGTCATGGAAATGAAAGGTACAGCATAAGGAATATAGCCAATGATAATGTAATAACATATATATGGTGACAGATTGTAGCTACATGTGTGGTGACCATAGTATAATGTGTAGAGAAGTTGAATCACTGTCTTGTACACCTGAAACTAATGTAACATTATGTGTTAATTATAGTCAGATTAAAAAAAAATAATATACAAGTGGCCAATGGTTACATGAAAATATGCTCAATACTATTAATTATCAAAGAAATGCAAATAAATGCTCCAATGAGATATTGTGTCACAACTTTTAGGATGACTATTATCAAAAATGTAGAATAATAAGTGTTAGCAAATTGTAGGTAAATTGGAACCCTTGCACATTGGTAGTGGGAATGTAGAAAACTGCAGCAACTATGAAAAACAGTATTGAGATTCTTTGAAAATTAGGCATAGAACTACCATATGATCTAACAATATCACTCTAGGTATAGCACCAAAAGAAATGAAATCAGAATCTCAAAGACGTATCTGCCCTTCCATGTTCATTGCAGGAGTAGTCATCATATTAAAGCTATAGAAGTAATCCAAGTGAACATGCACAGATAAACAGATGGAGAAAATATGGTATAGATATAAGATAACATATTATTTAATCTTTAAAAAAGAAGGAAATCCTGTGATTTGCAACAATATGTATGAACCTGAAGGAAGTTATGCTCAGTGAAATAAACTAGTCACAACACACATATTACATGTCTCCACATACATACAGTACATTGTTGTTATTATTATGTTGATTAGACAAATGATTGTCAGGTCAATTATGAAAAAATAAAATTTATATTTTATCTTCACATATTCCTTCTATGATGCTATTCTCTTTTTGTGTAGTACTAAGTTTATAACATATATCATTTTCCTTCCCGCTAGAGAATATTTTCTAACATTTTTAAAAAGATTTTGTTTATTTGACAGAGAGAGAGCACAAATAGGGGAAGCTGCAGAGGAAGAGAAAGACGCAGCTTCTAAGTAGGGAGCCCAATTTGGGGCTCAATCCCAGTACCCCAGAATCACTCCCTGAGCCAGAGGCAGATGCTTAACCAACTGAGCAATTCAGGTGCTCCTTCTAACATTTTATAATGAAGTTCTACTGGGAACAAATCCAAGGATTATTTTGTTATTATAAAGTATCTGCCCTGCTTGTGAAGCATTATAGTGTTATTTGAAAATGGACTTGGATTAGATGTAAATAGATGTAAATGTACAATGCAACATTTGGGGCATCCACTAAATAAAGAGTAAAAAATAAAACTACCACTGATATGTTAAGAAAGGAAAGAACATGGAATCATATAAAAATACTCAATTAAAAATACCAAAGTCAGGAAAAGGATAGAAGACTAAAACAAGAACAATGGCAACAAATGGAAAAAAGTAACAAATATGACAGATATTAATCCAACTGCATCAATAATCATTTTGAGCAAGAATGGTCTGAATACACCAATTAAAAGAGATTGTTGGAATGGATTTAAAAACAAAACTAAACAAATAAACAAACAAACAAAAAACCAAAATAACCAAACAAACAAAGAAATAAGCAGGACTGGAATGCCTGGGTGGCTCAGTTGGCTAAGCATCTGCCTTTAGCTCATGTCATGATTTTAAAGTCCTGAGATCAAGTCCCACATCTGGTTTCTTGCTCAGCGGGGAGTCTGCATCTCTCTCTGCCTGCCACTCACCATCCTTGTGCTCTCCCTCATTGATAAGTAAATAAATAAAATCTTAAAAAGAAGGACCAAAACATATTTTTACAAGAAACTCAGTTTTAACATAAAATGCATATAGATTAACAGTAAATTCATGAAGAAAAATGTCTTATACAAACACTAATCAAAACAAAGCAAAAGTGTATATATTAATTTAAGAAACAGCAGAGAATTCAGGGAAATAAAAGTTACCAGGGATAAAGTGGGGCACTACATAATAAAGGGGTAAATTCTCTGAGAAGACATAAATGTTTGTTACAACAGAACTGTAAGAAATAAATTTATGTTGTTTATCAACTACTGCATCTATGGTACTTTATTATAACATCTCAAATGGACAAAGACATGTACAATCCAGCAATCGCACTACTTGGCATTTACCCAAAGGAGCTCAAAATTTATGTCCACATCATAATCTGTACATGGATGTTCACAGGAACTTTATTCACAACTGCTAAATCTTGGAAGCAGCCAAGATGCCCTGAATAGGTGAAGAATAAATAAGCTTTGGCACATTCCAGGAAATGGAATATTATTCAGCACAAAAACAAATGAGCTATCACGTCATGAACAGACATGGCAGAAACTTACATGCATGTTAGTAGATGAAAGAATTCAGTCTGCAAAGTCTCCATACTATATGATTCCAACAATGTGACATTTTCAAAAAGGCAAAACTATGGAAACAAAAGATCTGTGGTTGATGAGGGCTGGAAGTGTGAAGGGATCAATAAGTGGAGAACAGAGAATTTTTAAGGTAGTGAAACTACTCTGTGTGTACTGTATTTGTGCATATACATCATTACACATTAACAAAATCCAAAAAATTTGAACACTGAGAGTAAAAACTAATAAACTAATGTAAATTATGCACTCTGGGTGATGATGTTGCATCAGTGTAGGTTCATCAATTATAACAAATGCACCATTTGCTGGAAGATGTTGATAATGGGGAAGGCTATGCATGTGGGGAGGCAGAAAGTATATAAGAAATCTTTGGACTTCCTGCTCAATTTTGCTGTGAATCTTAAACTGCTATTTTTTTTTTTGCTATTTTTCTATTAAAATTGTATAATGACCCAAAGGGTCAACTGCCAATGTTTACAGCAGCAAAGTCCACTATATATATATATATGTATGATTCACAGCAAAATTGAGCAGGAAGTCCAAAGATTTCTTATATACT
>NW_019154151.1:6885776-6892058 GCF_002288905.1 Enhydra lutris kenyoni | reverse complement strand
GCCATCAAAAAGGATGAAATCTTACCATTTACATTGACATGGATGGAACTGGAGGGGATTTTGCTCAGCGAATTAAGTCAGAGAAAGACGATTGTCATATGGTTTCACTCATTTATGGAATATGAGAAAAAGTGCAGAGTATCATAGGAGAAGGGAGGAAAAACTGAATGGGGAGAAATCAGAAAGGGAGAAAAACCATAAGAGACTATTAACAATAGGAAACAAACAGGATTGACAGATGGGAAGTGGTTGGGGGAATGGGGTAACCTGGTGATGGGCATTAAGGAGGGCAAATTATGTGATGAGTACAGGGGGTTATATGCAACTGATGGATTATTGAACTCTATATCTGAAAACAATGGTGTACTATATGTTGACTAATTGAATTGAAATTAAAAAATAATAAAAAATAAACAAAGTTGTATATTGTGAACTCTAGAGCAACAAGTACAAAAAAAGTATAATTGATACACTAAGAGAGGAGATAAAATGAAATATTAAATGCTCAATTACAATCAGAGAAGGCAGAAAAAGAAGAACAAAATTGAACAGTTACAAACATGGTAGATATTAATCCAGCTATAGCTATAGTCACTTTGGATGTGAATAGTCTAAATATATGAAGTCAAAGACAGAGATTGTCAAAGTGGATCCCCCAAATAAACCCAATTATGTTTTATCTATAAGAAAGGCACACTAAATATACAATCACAGATAAAAGTATAGCAATGGAACATATATATCTACACTAATGAAAAGAAAGCTGGAGTACCTATATGAATTTCAAAAAAGGCAGACTTTCCAACAGGGAATATTAACAGTGATGAAGAGGGACATTACATAGTATTTGTCAAAGGGGCCAATTCTCCAATACACCATACAATTCTAAACATGTGTGTCCCTAATAGAACATCAAAATACATGAGGCAGAAATGACACATCTGAAAGAAGAGCAAGACAAATTCACTATTACATTTCGTGACTTCAACACTCTTCTTTTAGTAATTGATAGTTCAAAAAGGCAGAGAATCAGTAGTAATATAGATGGCCTGAATAATACCATGAATCAACTTGATTTACTTGACTTTTATCTTTTGTTCCATCCAACAACAGGGAAATATATATTCTTTTTAATCTGTCATGGAACATTCATCAAGATAGATGACATTTTGGTTCTTAAAAAACACTGGAACAAATTTTTAAATTGGAATCACAAAAAGTGTGCTTTCAGGCTATAATATATACTAGAAATTAATAGCATAAAGATAACTGGAAAGTCATTAAATATTTTGAAATATTTAAACTCATAAATAACCCATAAGTCAGAGAAAGTTTCAAAAAATTTAAAAAATTAATTAAATAAAAAAATAAGAAAACAGTTTGAACTAAATGAGAAAAAAGTAAAGCAAAAGTTTGTGAATTAAAGCAAAAGCATATAAATGTATTTTTCTAGAAATGTGTAGTTTTAAAAACATCATATTAGAAAATAAAGATATAAAATTGGTAATCTAAGCTTCAGTTTTAAGAAAGTAGAGAGAAGAGTAATTTAGCTCTACACAGTGAAAAAAAAAACAACATAAATTAGTGCAGAAATCAATGAAATTGAAAGCAGGAAAGGAATACACAAAATTATGAAACCAAAAATGTGTTCTTTGTTAAGATCAATAAAATTAATAAACCTCTAATTATGCTAACTGAAAAAGTAGGAATAATCAATATTATATATGAAAGTAGATATAGCTACTCATTTCAAAAACATTAAGAGGATAATAAAGAAATACTATGAACAACTCTATACCCACAAATTTGATAATTTGCATAAAAGACCAATTTCTTTAAAACACAAACTATGCAAATTCACAGAAAACATGTATAACCTAATTATTCCTTTATCTATTAAAGGAATCAAGTTAATAACTTTCCAAAACAGAAAACACTAGACTCAGATTATTTCACTGTCAAATTTATCAAATATTTAAGGAAAACTCAATTTCAATTTTTCACAATTACTTCCAGATAATAGAACCAAAGCATATACACCCTAACTCACGTTATGAGACCATTATTACCCTATCCAGCATTATCAAAACCAGAAAAAGACATTACAAGAAAGGAAAACTACAGACGATTATGTCTCATGAGTATAGGGACAGAAATCTTCAAGAAAACATTAGCAAACTGAATCTAACTATATAAAACTATTTATACTCCATGATCAACTAGGATTTGTCCCAGATATGCAAGGTTGGCTCAACATTCAATAACTAATTGACTAAAGAAGAAAAATCACATGATCATGCAATAAATGAAGGAAAAAATTGACAAAATCCAACACTCATTCATAATAAAAACATTCAGTAAACTAGGATAAGAAAGAAGTTCCCCAACCTGATTAAGGACAACTCTAAAAAATCTACTATTCATGTCATACTTAACGGAAAAATATAGAATTTTTTTTCTGAGATTAAGGAAAGGCAAGGATCACTTTTTTTTTTTTTTATTTCATGTTTGGTTAACCAACATATAGTACATCATTAGTTCTTGATGTAGTGTTCAATGATTCATTAGTTGTATATAACACCCAGTACTCATCACAACAGGAGCCCTCCTTAATACCCATGACCCAGGTATGCTGCCCGCCCACCCCCTCCCTTCTGTAACCCTCAGTTTGTTTCCCAGAGTCCAGAGTCTCTCATGGATTCACAAAGGAGTGATAATTGTCTTTCACTGCTTGACTTATTTCACTTAACATAATCCCCTCCAGTTCCATCCTTGGCAGTGCAAATGGCAGGTATTCAAGGGATCACTATTCTTATTCAGCATTGTATTGAAAATCCTAGGTAGCAAAGTGAGATAATAATAAGAAATGTATATGAATTGGAAAGGTGGTAATAAAACTGTGTTTGTTTGGAGATGATATGATTTGATTGTCTATCTATAAAAAAAGGAAAAATTTCAGGAATGAAAAATCAATATAACAAGGTTGCTGGAGGTGAGGTCAAGATAGAAAAGTAAATTTATGTTCCTATATGCAAGAAATTAAAAATTTGAAATTGAAATTTAGAAACTTACACTCCCATATATATTTTTAAATATTTATTTAATTTATTTGACAGAGAGAGACACAGCACAAGAGGGAACACAAGTAGGGGGAATGGGAGTGGGAGAAGCAGACTTCCCACTGAGCAGGGAGCCTGATGCAGGGCTCAATCTCAGGATTCTGGGGTCATGAACTGAGTCAATGACAGGTACTAATAACTGAGTCATCCAGGTGTCCCAATGCTAAACATAGATGACGTTCTCCTAAGTAAAATAAAACAGACACAGGTGGTGGGTATTAGAGATGGCACAGATTGCATGGAGCACTGGGTGTGGTACAAAAACAATGAATACTGTTATGCTGAAAAATAAATTAAAAATGATTAAAAAATAAAAAATAAAAATAAATAAAACAGACACAGAAAGGCAAATAGTGCATGATCTTACTTACATGTGGAATCTTAAAAAGTGAAACTCGTAGTAACAGAGATTAGAATGGTGGTTACCAGAGGTTGGGGTTGGGAGAAGTGATGTATTGCTGATTGAAGGGTACAAACTTTCAGTTATAAGATGAATAAGGTCTGGAGACCATATTATAGTTACTAATAATATATAATATACTTGAAATTTGTTAAGAAAATACACCTCAAGTTATTTTACCACAAAAATAAAATGGTAACTATATGAGGTGATAGACATGTTAATTAGTTTGATTGTTGTACTCATTTCACAATGTATATGTATACCAAAATATCATCTTCTACACCTTAAATATATGCAATTTTATTTGTCAACTGGAAGTCAATAAAGCTAGAAAAAGTAAAACTCTCCCTATTATATCTTATCATAATTAATGATTCTTCTATTATAGATTTAGAATATTGAATGTGTTCATTAGGAAATTACATGGTACAGGGGCGCCTGGGTGGCTCAGTGGGTTAAAGCCTCTGCCTTCGGCTCAGGTCATGATCTCAGGGTCCTGGGATCGAGCCCCGCATCGGGCTCTCTGCTCAGCAGGGAGCCTGCTTCCCTTCCTCTCTCTCTGCCTGCCTCTCTGCCTACTTGTGATCTCTGTCTGTCAAATAAATAAAATCTTTAAAATAAAAAAAAAAAGGAAATTACATGGTACAGATCTTATGTTATGGTAGTTCATTGGCTCATTACCCACCAAAACACAAATTTAAGCCAAATTACATATACATATATAGCGCTATGTATCCCCACCAAGTTTCAGAGGACATTACAGGCAATGTATAAATGAATATGTCATGATTCATCTTTACCTGTTTGTGTTGATCAATTTCCTGACAATACTGTAATGAGTTTTATTTTTCTCATAGAAAATATCCCTCATAGACAATAATAGAACTATCTCTCATATAAGAATTGAAATATGAATACATTCAAAGCTGTAAAGAAATAATATAGAGGCCGTGATGATCTCTAATTGTTAGGTGTTTTTATATATTTCAATGAACTTTGACAATATTAATGAAGTAAATAATACTAATAAAAGCCACGACTTTAAAGCTTTAAAAAAATAATTCCATTTACAATTCTATTTGGGACTATATCAAGATAGAAAGCTTCCACACAGTGAAGGAAACAATCAACAAAACTGAACCGCAAACTACTGAATGGGAGAAGATATTTGCAAATGATGTAGCTGATAAAGGGTTAGTATCCAAAATCCATAAAGAACTTATCAAACTCAACACCCAAAAACCAAATAATCCAGTTAAGAAATGGGCAGAAGACATGAATAGACATTTCTCCAAAGAAGACATCCAATGGCTAACAGACTCATGAAAACCTGCTCAACATCACTCATCATCAGGAAAGTGCAAATCAAAACTACAGTGAGAAAAATCACCTCACACATGTCAGAATGGTTAAAATCAACAACACAAGAAACAAGAGATGTTGGTGAGGAAGTGGAGAAAAAGGAACCCTCATGCACTGTTGGTAGGAATGCAAACTGGTGCAGCCACTGTGGAAAACAGTATGTAGTTTAAAAATAGAACTATGCTATGATCCTGTAATAACACTACTGGGTATTTACCTAAAGAATACAAAAACACTAATTCAAAGGGATAAATGCACCCCTATGTTTATAGCAGCATTTACAATAACTAAATAATGGATGCAGCCCAAGTGTTCATTAATAAATGAATGAGTAAAGAAATATTCAGCCATATAAAGAATGAAATCTTGACCTTTGTAACAAAGAGAGTATAATGTTAAGTGAAATAAGTCAGAGAAAGACAAATACCATATGATTTTATTCATATGTGGAATTTAAGAAACCAAACAAATGAATAAAGGAGAATAAAAGAGAGAAGCAAACCAAGAAGCAGACTATTAATTATAGAGTACAAACTTGTGGTTACCAGAGAGGAGGTGGGTAGGGGATGGGTGAAATAGGTAATGGGTAATAATAAAAAAAATAAAGGTAATGGGTACTAAAGATTACCCATTAAAGGTAATGGGTAATATATAGGTAATGGGTAATAAATACTCTTATCATGATTAACACTGAGTAATGCAGAGTTGTTGGAACACTATATTATATAACTGCAATCAGTATAACACTCTATGTTAACTGTACAGGAAGTAATTTTTTTTAAAAAATGAAAAATAAAGACTCCGGGCAGCCTCCGGCGCGCGCGCCCGTCCCCTCGGGCTCCGGGGAAACTTCGGGGCTGGAGGGCGGGGAAAGCCGGCCAGCTCCATCAGCAGCGTGGTTCCCAGACCGAAGAAGGGGTTGCAGGTGGCATCCATATATGATGACAGGAGCAGGAGCAGCCACCTTGGAGTCAAAGATGAATGTCATGTCTAGAGGATGATAGCATCATCATTTGATCTGTTACAAGATCTTTCCCATTAGAGCGTATTTATTTCCCTCATTATTTCTGATACGTGTTACACCATGGTATGTGAAATGAAAAACTGTCTCCTTCCAAAAGCTCAGGGGGAGGAGTCAAGATTGCGGAGAGGTAGCAGGCTGAGACTACTTCAGGTAGTGGGAGATCAGCTAGATAGCTTATCTAAAGATTGCAAACACCTACAAATCCAATGGGAGATCGAAGAGAAGAAGAACAGCAACTCTAGAAACAGAAAATCAACCACTTTCTGAAAGGTAGGACGGGCGGAGAAGTGATTCCAAAGCGACGGGAAGATAGACCGCAGGGGGAGAGGCCGGCCCCCGGCAAGCGGTGGAGCAACGGAGCACAAAATCGGGAC
>NW_019154151.1:6866922-6880776 GCF_002288905.1 Enhydra lutris kenyoni | reverse complement strand
TTGGGGAGGGTATGTGTTATGGTGAGTGCTGTGAAGTGTGTAAACCTAGCGATTCACAGACCTGTACCCCTGGGGATAAAAAGATATTATATGTTTATGAAAAATAAAATTAAAAAAAATGAAAAATAAATAAAAAATTTTAAATTAAATTAAATTTAAAATTTTCACTTATACCAACACAAGATTTGAAATTGTTACGCATAAATGTAACCAAATATGTATCATATCTCTATGTGAAGAGTTATGAAACAGTTTTGAAAAAAATCAAACGTCTAAATACATGGAGTGAGAATTCTGTTTACTGGTTAGAAAATATAGTATTGATGAATTGTCAGTTTTCCCTGACAAGATCTAGATATTCAATGCCATCCCAATAAAAATTTCAGGAAACTCTCTTGTATATACCCACAAACTAATTCTAAAGATCATATGGAAAGACAAAAGTGTTATATTAGCCAACACAATACTGAAGAAGGAAAGTGATATCAGAAGACCAATTACCTGATTTCAGGATTTATTATAAAGAAATGCTAACCAGTTAAGAGAATGGGGAAAAGAATAAGCACAAAATAAAGGCAATAGAAAGAGAGCCCAGAAATGGACTCACAGAAATATAGTCAACTGATATTTTAGCAAAAAGCAAAAGCAATTCAATGGAGCAAAAATAATCTTTACAACAAATGTTGCTAGAGCAAATAGTTGTCCACATGCAGGAAAAAAAGTAAAACCTACACAGTAACCTTAAACTTTACAAAAACATAAATCAAAATATTTCAAAAACCTAAATTTATAATGCAAAATACAAAAGTTCTAGAACAAAACTTAGAAGAAAATAACAAGACATTGAGTTCGGTTATGAGTTTTTATATGCAACATCAAAAGCATCATGCATAAAAGAAAAAAAAATGTTTGGGTTTAATAAAGTTTTTGAAATAAATCTTCTATTCTATAAAACACAAGCCTGACTGACAGAAAATTATTTTCAAAGCGACTAGTAATGGACTTCTGTGAAATATACAAAGAATCATTTAATCTCAATAATAAACAAAGAATCCAGTTAACAATGGGAAAATGATCTGGGTACCTCATCAGCATATGCGTGCAGATGTCAAATAAAGCAAATGAAATATTGCCAACATTATTTGTCATTAGGGAAGTTCAAATTAAACAACAATGATTTATCACTATACACCTATTAGAATGACTAAAATTCAAAACAAACAAATAAATAAAAAATAGATGGATAGATAGACAATAGATAAAAATTGGCAATACCAAATGCTGATGCAAATGCAAAACAAAGGACCTCTCATTCATTGTTGGTGGAAATGTAAAATGCAGCAGCTACTTCAGAAGACAGTTCAACAGTTCCTTCTAAAGCTAAACATGCTTTTACTCCATGCTCCATCAATTACATTCATGGGTATTTACCCAATTGATTTAAAAAATTGTGTCTACAGCAAAGGAAACAGTCAACAAAGCAAAGAGGCAACCCATGGAATGGGAGAAGTTATTTGCAAATGACAGTACAGACAAAGAGCTGATATTCAAGATCTACAAAGAACTTCTCAAACCCAACACCCCAAAAAACAGATAATCAAGTCAAAAAATGGGCAAAAGTCATGAACAGACACTTCTCCAATGAAGGTATACAGATGGCTAGCATACACATGAAAAAATGTTCATCATCATTAGTCATCAAGGAGATTCAAATAAAAAACACATTGAGATACCACCTTACACCAGTTAGGATGGCCAAAATTAACAAGACAGTAAACAACAAGTGTTGGAGAGGATCTGGAGAAAGGGGAATGCTCTTACACTGTTGGTGGGAATGCAAGTTGCTACAGCCACTTTGGAAAACAGTGTGGAGATTCCTTAAGAAATTAAAAATAGATCTTCCCTATGACCCTGAAATTGCACTACTAGGTATTTATCCCAAAGATACAGATGTAGTGAAAAGAAGGGCCATCTGTATCCCAATGTTCATAGTAGCAATGGCCACAGTTACCAAACTGTGGGAAGAACCAAGATGCCCTTCAATGGATGAGTGGATAAGGAAGATGTGGTCCATATATACTATGGAGTATTATGCCTCCATCAGAAAGGATGAATACTCAACTTTTGTATCAACATGGAGAGTACTGGAAGAGATTATGCTGAGTGAAATAAGTCAAGCAGAGAGAGTCAATTATCATATGGTTTTGCTTATTTGTGGAGCATAAGGAATAACATGGAGGACATGGAGAGATGGAGAGGAGGAAATTAGAGGTGGAGATGAACCATGAGATACTGTGGACTCTGAAAAAAAAAAAAAACTGAGGGTTTTGGAGGGGTGGGGGTTGGAAGGCTGGGTGAGCCTAGTGGTGGGTATTATGGAGGGCACATATTGCATGGAGCACTTGGTGTGGTGCATAAACAATGAGTTCTGGAACACTGAAAAGAAATTTAAAATAAAAATTTAAAAAACATATTTTGAATGAATACATTAAAAAAAAATTAAGTCTGGAATAGACAAAATTGTAGCAATGGTAAAAGGATCAATGTCTACCAGGGTCTTGGGGAAGGGCTGAAAAAATGAAGCAAAGGGAATATTTAAGGATGTGGAACTACTCTGTATGATAATTTAATGGTGGATACATGACTACATTTGTCAAAACCATAAAGTTTAATATTAAAAAAGAGTAAAACTTTATATATGCAAATAAATAAAATCACTTAGGAGATCAGAGAATATCTGGATGTAATGCAGAATGTGTCAAAAATGTAAACTGTATCACAAACATGAATCAGGGAGCGCCTGGGTGGCTCAGTGGGTTAAAGCCTCTGCCTTCGGCTCAGGTCATGATCCCAGGGTCCTGGGATCGAGCCCCACATCGGGCTCTCTGCTCAGCAGGGAGCCTGCTTCCTCCTCTCTCTCTGCCTGTCTCGCTGCCTACCTGTGATCTCTATCTGTCAAATAAATAAATAAAATCTTAAAAAAAAAAAAAACAAACATGAATCAGATTCTCTTGATATGTATGGGGAAAATGTTGTTGAATTAAATCATTTTGGAAATGAGTGGAGTCTGTAAAACTAAAGGCAAAAGCAACTGAGCATAATCACTGTACTCTCATTGATAAAATTGTTTTTCATAAGGGTACAGGTTAACAATTTTGATATGATGCTACTTATATACTGGAATTGAACGACTAAATAAATGAATGGCAGCTAGTAAATTTCTCACTATTGAAGTGGATGTGAAAATGGATTAGAGCTGGGAACAGTAAGAATTCATGTTTTTCTTAATATTGCTATGAATGATTACAAAGAAAAAATATAGATATGTATGTGTACCCACATTAGTGTACCCATATATATTTGTTTGCTCTGTACACGGAAAAGGGTCCAAGAGAAAAAACAATCCAGTAGTAATAAGCACATCTAACACCTAGATCTTGGTTTCTAATGCAATTATCCAATAAAAACAGACTAGGGCACCTTAGAGAAATGGCTGATTCTAGAACTATTATTGTAAATGCACAAGATGAACCTGGAACACCTTATAGTGCCAGAAAATAAGGGGGTGCTGAAAATCACACACACACACACACACACACACACACACACACATATACACAGGGACATGTCAAAGGGACTTTGGAAGTCAACTGAAAGAGTTGCCAGTGGGCAAACCTGGAACTATTTGAGCAACAAAATAACCAAAATATTATTGTATTATAACACAAAATATGAACTAAATGTCCATGAATTCATGCTTATTTAAATAATGCTTGAGTAAATAAATTTTTAAAAGTGAAAGAAGGGACAAATTTCCTTTGTGGAAGAATTCTAAATAATTTTTACAGATACTCTTCTCTGAAAGATGTAGAGCATATCTACCCAATAATCAAATGTGGGCTGCACATAATGACTCCTTTCTAAAATTCGGTATGGTAATGGGGAGTAAAACCATCTTTACAGTGGACTGACCTGATAAATACTACCTGAGCAATGTGATGAAGGTCAATAATAACAATGATAGGTCATGTTGATATTTAAAAAAAAAAATGGCACTTTACCTCTGTGGACTACCTTCCTAAAACTCCTAAATCTAGTCTAATGAGAAAAACATCAAAACAATCTTAGTTGTAGAACATCCTGCCAAATACCAGACCAGAAATCCTCAACAGTGTTAAGGTAATCAGAAATAAGGATTATCTGAGAAACTGTCACAACCAAGAAGAACTTAAGAAGAAATGACATCTGTGGTAGGCAGAATAATGATGTTCCCACTCAAAAAATTCCATGTCCTAGTCTCCAAGGTATGGAATATGTTACCAAACAGGACAATAGAGGCTTTGGGAATATGATTAAGGTGATGGTTTTGAAATGAAGTAATTATCCTATTATCCTGAATTATCTGGGTGGGGCCACTGTAATCACAAAGGTTCATATAAAAGTGAAAGAAAAATGCATATGTTTTAGAATCAGAGCAGATGTGATGAGGGAAGCAGAGGTCTGAAGAATGCAATTTCTGAGAAGTACTAAGAGCCAAAGAATGCTGGTAGCCCCTAGAAACTAAGCAAGGCAGACATAGATTCTACCCTAGAGTGTCATAAAGAAATGTACCTTTGTCAGCATCTTGATTTTTACCCTGTAAGACTCATTTTGAACTTATGACATCCACAACTGTAACATTATAAATTTAGGTTGTTTAAGCCACAAAATTTCTGATAATTTGTTACAGCAGAAGTAGGAAACTAATAAAAGACTAAATGTAATGTGCAATAGTGGAAGCTGTTTTGGCATAATAAAACAACATTTGGTAACTCCTAAGGAAATTTTAATAAAGTATACAATTTGTATAATAGTAATATACTAATGTCCATTTCTTAACTTTGACAAATGTACCATGGAAATATAAGATGTGAACAAGTGGGGAAACTGGGTGTGACAAATATGGGAGTTTTTTTTATTATTTTTGCATTTTTCTCTCAATATAAAGTTTTCAGTATGAAAAGTTTATATAAGGAAAAAAATGATAGCTCTGGGTGATTAGGTTAGAAAATTTTAAATATTGAACATATATACAAAGTAATGTATAATTTTAAAAATTTAAGGAAATTACAGGCTAAATTTAGGAGGTTTAACATCTGACCATTCGCATTACAAGACAGTGGATATAAAATTGAGGAAGAAAAAATTCTAAATATGTTATAGGAAAAATTTTCCAAACTGAAAAAATACTACTTTCTAGATAGAAATGGCACATCAAATGTTCTATCCAATAAATACAGAACGATGCTAAGTCACTTGTTGATATTTTTGGATGTGAGAAATGAAGAGAATATCCTTATAATTTCAGAAATTAAAAAAAGTCATGTAAAATGGAAATTGGTTATATTGATATTAGACTCATGAACAAAACTATAAAAAGTGGAGAAATTATTAAATTTCATTAAAGTTATAAGAAGTTAATATTTTGAAACTTAACCTCTTTAATAGTAAAATTATCAGGCTAATCAATAAGCAATTTGAAAAAGAAAACATAAACACAGTACACTACTAGCTAATTATTGATCAATGTATTTATATTGTAATAATGAACATATTGACTTATCATTAAAAATTCCACGTAAAGGGGTGCCTGGGTGGCTCAGTGGGTTAAAGCCTCTGCCTTCTGCTCAGGTCATGATCCTAGGGTCCTGGGATCGGGCCCCGCATCAGGCTCTCTGCTCAGCGGGGAGCCTGCTTCCCCCTCTCTCTCTGCCTGTCTCTCTGCCTGCTTGTGATCTCTGTCAAATAAATAAAAAAAATCTTTAAAAAAAAATTCCACATAAAGATATAAATGTGAACACAAATGAAGAAAATGCTAGAATAATAAGATAGGAGTTTATTTTGATAACCTGTGTAAGGGAAAGTTATTTCTAAGCAACATTTGAAACTCAGAAGATATGAAGGAAGTGATAAACAAATTTCAACATATAATGACTTTGAAACTTCTGCTTTACGGAAAACAACTTTATCCATTCATCTGTTGATGGACATCTGGGCTCTTTCCATATTTTGGCTGTTGTGGACATTGCTGTTATAAATATTGGGCTGCATGTGCCCCTTTGGATCACTATGTTTGTATCCTTTGGATAAATACCTAGTAGCACCATTGCTGAGTTTCATAAACGCTCAGCATATAATGTTCAAGCCCCTTTGTACACAAAAATGTAAAGCCATATATCAATACCAAGTCATGTATTTATTCACATTAGTGATAGGCTCACATTCTAATATGAATTACTTTTATGTATCCTAAATTACCAATTCCTCCAAATTATTGCCTTTTTACAGGAGATTGAGAACCTGATCTATGCCCTCACAAATTTCATGTATCACTGAAATATCTTTGTAGGAATGAAAACTTTATATATATATATATATATATATATATATATATATATATATATAAAGAGTTCAGATAAAAATTCAGTAAAGCCTAGTGAGGAATGTAAGCATTTATTTATTTATTTATTTATTAGTGTAAGCATTTAAATGACCTATATCACTTCCAGTAGTCTTCAATATCACAATTTCACAAATATTTGTGAAAAAAAATATGTTTCTAACAATAGTAAGCACACCAAATTCCCAGATCTTGCTTTCTAAATAACATTCTCTTAAAAAAAAAAAAAAAAGGAACAGGGATTCTTAAATAAATTCTAGGGCTAGATGGGAGAATGCATTGATGATCTCATGCCTGGAGAATGAATGATTACACTTACGCCAAAATGTGGAGAACCCATAGTTAACTTGTTATCTTAATCCTTGACCTGACAAGAATTGAAATCCAACATTCATTCAGAAAGTTTACAGACTGAAGCTTTCTTGGAGGTTGCTTTAAGGAACATTTAACAAGGCACAATAATCACATGAAGAATCTCAACTGCTTTCCATTCCTTGAATGACATTGCATATCACTCATGTGGAAATGCTGGAACTAGGAAACTCAGGGACTGAGGGGAGGAAAAGGGAATGAAAAGGTTTTTCTCCAACCATTATATTAGATGTTCCCCAAAAATTACAAATTTATACCATGAGAAAGAATTATTTGTTAGCATTTGACCTGACCCTTTGATAATATCTTCTACTTCCCTAATCCAGTTTTATTAAGAGTGTTTTTGAGCAATGAGGAATGAATAAAATTAAATCTCTATAATATTGATCTAGAACTCTCTGCTTCCCTACCTGGGCTGATAGAAACACCTCTAAAACTGAATAGAAGAATTTTATAAATAGATAGATAAGAGATAGGTAGATGATAGATAGATAGATAGATGATAGATAGATAGATGATAGATAGATAGATAGATAGATAGATAGATAGATAGATAATATTCTCCTAAAAAAGGAATGCAAAATCTTTGAACAAATGCTTGATTCTAGAACTAGAGCAGGGAATATATCAATGAGCCTGGAGAATCCTATAGCATTTGAAAATAAGGAAGTCTTTTTTTTTTTTTAAGATTTTATTTATTTGACAGAGAGAGATCACAAGTGGGCAGAGAGGCAAGCAGAGAGAGAGAGAGGAGGAAGCAGGCTCCCTGCAGAGCAGAGAGCCCGATGCGGGACTCGATCCCAGGACCCTGAGATCATGACCTGAGCCGAAGGCAGAGGCTTAACCACTGAGCCACCCAGATGCCCCGAAAATAAGGAAGTCTTTAAAAAACAAACTTATGGGGCATGACAAAAGGATACAAGAAACAATGTGAAATAGCTCCCAGTAGTCAAAACTGGAAAAATTTGAGCAAAAAAATAAAGTAGTATTGGATTATAAACCAAATAAATATACAGGACTTTGAACTGATATAAATGAATTATTGATAAATATAAATGGAGGTGAATAGACACATCTTTCTTATGTGAAATTTCCAAATAAAATATGTAGGTATGCACTCAGGCCTTCCTTAATTCATCCTCCTCCCTCATTCTTTATTTCTTACTAGTTACAAAATGCTGTTGACTTTATCTTCTCCATACCTATTTTTTATTATGATAAAATAGAAATTACATAAAATTTAGTTTGAGTCATTTAAAAATGTACAAATCATTTTTGTAGGTGTACATTTGTAGACCACTCATCAAGGTGGAGCTTAAACCTTCTCCCCAACTACCATTCTTGCTAGGCTGAAATTAGTGACCTGTTTCCAAAGAATAGAGTTTGAAAAAGACATAAATAATAATTTTACAGTGAATAAACATGACTTAACCAAGTGCTCAATGTTAACATCACCAATGTAGATAATTCCTTAAGTTACAGCTAAATAGAGTAGAATGAAAACACTTTAGCTCTGTGGCATTTTCCCCTACAACTTATTACACAGTCTAATTACTTTAAAAGGCAGATAAACCAAAATTAAGGGACATTCTATAAAATATTAGTACTCTTTAAAACTACTAAGGTAATGAAAAACAAAGAAAGACTATAGAAACTGTCATAGATCTGAGAAGATTAAGAAAACACAAAAACAAATAAAATGGGCATGTATTGCATGGAGCACTGCAGGTGGTGAACGAACAATGAATTGTGGATCACTGAAAAAATAAAATAAAATAAAATTTTAAAAATATGCTATTCTGGATAATAATTTGCAACAGAAAAAAATAAAAGACATTAGGTGGCCACAAAGGAAACTAAATAAATTATGGACTTTGGATAATTGTAATATACCAGTGTTCATTTATTGGTTTTGATAAATCATGTAAGGTGTTTTAAAATGGGAAAACAGGATGAAGTTAAAGAGTCTGTAGTAATTTTCTAGATTTTCTGTAATTTTTTTCAAACGAAAATACCAATACAGTTATTTAAAAAATACTGTTGGTCAACTTCGTCTCACCTCTCTTCCCCATGCACTCTCTCTTCCTTTTTCATGCACACTTCTATTGACTAGTTTGCAAGTTTGAAATGCCTGTCACAATATAGAAATTCATGAATGATATGAAAATGTCTACTCTTTTGCATTGCTTAGCCAAACTACAAGTGACTGCTTGAGTCCATTTCTTAAACTTTTCAACTACCTCCTTTGGTGTAGTGTAACTTCTTAAAAATTTTCATGAAAATATCTCTGATGTGGTCAAATACTACTTGATTTCCTTTAAATCATGGCTGTCTGCAAGAAGAGAATTTATTACTGAAAAATTGAGATGTAAGTCTTACAAAACTAAACATAATGTTAATTGATAATTTGTATAATGTGCCTATAACTTAATTCTTTAATAGGCTGAAATGTTTTGAATATTCACATATTACTGTTATATTTAATTAGAATTTCCAAGAAAAAAACAAAAAGATAAATGTTTGTAATAATATATTTAAAATAATATATTAAAATCAGTTTTTGATTTTAATAAGTATTTGAGGGTACTGAGCATTGATGATGTTGGCTTACTAAAGCAAAAATGTCACAACTTGGTTCTAAAGGAGTCACTTCTACAGCTAAGAAGTAGAACTTGAATTTTAATGAATTGACCTCTCCTGTAACAATGGCATTGGCCATTTTCCTAAGACTGCCAGCCAGACCTCTAATTAATACTAGCTATGTTGGTGTTTTGGGGTGTATCTGACACAGTTCTGTAGGGGTAGTACAGAGACCACCGATTCATTTCACTTTGGTTCCTAAGTAGTTTCAAAATGGTAATGACCCACAGTTCTTACTTCCCTGGCTGATATTTTATTTAGTGACCTTGAAAAGGCAAGACTATATCCCCATTTAGGAATTTCCACCCAGCTGTCTCAGTGACTTATATCATGCTTAATTCAAATATGCTGAGAATCTGTTCACATAAAGATGGTCTAGAAGGAATATGGTTGTATCTTTTATATGACTTAAAATAATCAAGAATTAGCTAATTGTTCTTCAGTTATTTCCCATTATATAATAGAAATGGAATTCTGCTGGGGCACCTGAGTGGTTCAGTCATTAAGTATCTGCCTTTGGCTCAGGTCATGATCCCAGGGTCCTGGGATCAAGCCCCACATTGGGCTCCCTGCCCAGCTGGAAGCCGGCTTCTCCCTCTCCCACTCCCCCTGCTTGTGTTTCCTCTCTCTGTGTTGTCTCTCTCTGTCAAATAAATAAATAAATAAAAATAAATAAATTCTTTTAAAAAAAGGAAAGAAAGGAATGGAATTCTGCCTTATTCTTTCTTTTAAATTCTGCCTTATTCTTGATGAAACATATTGAATTATATAGTTTGAAATAAATTGAGCCCATCATTCCTTTGTATATGAAAGCAGTATGTCAAATATTGAATATGTGACCATTTTATTAGATAAAGGAAATATTTCTTCTCCATTCCCCTGTCATGTGCATCCCCATGGAAGGAAATAGGAGAAAACAAGTATTTGTGCTTCAGATTCTAATGACATTATCATTCAGTTTCTAACAGTGAAGTCAACAATTTTATGAAGACTTTTGCTTCACCATTAAACCCACCACATTTCAGGTTGAAAACATTTCCTTTGGTGGTGCACTTGTCAACTGGAGCTGAAGTGTAAAGAGTCTGAAGGGGACAAAATTGTTTATATGGGCACATACGACACAGAGGGTGTGGCCCCAACTAAGAGTGGAGAGGAGCAACCCATCCAGATCATTATGACCTTCACTTTCATTGGGACCTTGAATATGGTGTGGCAGGTCAAGTTCTACATTTACCACAAGCAGGATCAATGCCAGTGTGTTAGACCCTTCTCTGTCACTGAATATGAGTGCAAGCCCAATGAGACTTGCAGCCTCATGTGGATGAATAAGGAGTCATTCCTCTTAAGATGGGTCATTCTGATGTTGCTGTACAATATCTTCAAAAACCTACTTTAAATAACCTGGCACTAGGCTTCACCAAGGCTTATCACACCATTGTGTTTCTCATCAGGTGCCAATGACATACTATTCTCAGTTGTTTTGAAAGTGTAATTCCATTCTGATGCAATGTCTGTGATATAAAAGATTGTGATGTATTATCCCCAGGAAGATCCCTTTCTGTACTCTGTGTTGGTGTTCCTGGATCCAGTTCTTGGTCATGTCATTTACTGCTTTTGAGGAGCTCAGTGGAATTGGCAGACATGTCCTGTACTTAATGATTCCACTGAAAGACTGTGGTGTTTTGTCTCCAAGTTTAGTGATTCTCCCCTTTTTGTTAAATGCTAAATTAAAAAAAATGCATGTGGTTCTTTCCCAAGTGTAATATGGTAACATGTAATTTGTAATGTTATCCCCCTCTCAAAGTAGGCTTGGTGAAAATGTACTACAAACAGCAGTGAGTGGGACTCAAAGATTTTGTGCTTCTTATAAATAGCTCAGCTTTTTGGGGTAACATCAATGATAAAATAAAAGGACAAATATGTAAGAAGTATTTATGACACATCTAAATTCTTTAAAGTAACTTAAGATATTATGTTGTACATAGTAGAAGTGGGGAAAAGGCATTTTGGGGGCCCACTGTTAAACAATGTGACAGAAATTATAGGGTTACCTCTGGTTATCTACTGTAGTGTTCAAACATGTATCTGATGGTATCTCTACTTTTGCCTTCACTTGAAATTTATGAAACTGTGTATGAAACTGTAATGAATTTTTGATATTTAATAAAGATATTGGAAATAAAAAATAAGACTTTCACTTTATCAATTCTACCCAATGGTTGTGCCCATAGCTACAACTTCAGAAAATGTGATGCTTGTTCTGAGTTCCACTGACAAGTTCCATGCAGAGGAACTCAGGTCTTTATTACTGGTAATGGAGTTTTTTTCTGAAAAAGAGATGGTTTGATATCTACCACTTCTGCCCTCTTCCCCCAGCTGGGATTTGGAAAACACAAAGCGATGACAACAACTTTGAAATACATTCAAGAATTTATTGAAATTTTCCTTCTGAACAAATAGCTGAACCCATCTTTTTGCACCATTAAGTTGTACAGTTCCATCCATTTTCATCAGCTTTACAGCATCCGAATGGCACTTAGTTCTAATGCCATTCTCAGCTATTGCTGTAGATGAAAATTTTTTGTTTGTTTGTATTTTCCAATCCTCATAATTTTTCTTTCTTTCTTTTTTTTTTTAAATATTTCTTTTTTTTTTTTTTTTAGTTTTTTTTTTTTTTTTTTACAGAGAGAGAGGTCACAGTAGACAGAGGCAGGCAGAGAGAGAGAGAGGGAAGCAGGCTCCCTGCTGAGCAGAGAGCCCGATGCGGGACTCGATCCCAGGACCCTGGGATCATGACCTGAGCCGAAGGCAGTGGCTTAACCCACTGAGCCACCCAGGCGCCCCCAATCCTCATAATTTTTACTGATTTTCCTCCTTAGGTTCTGATAATCTGGTTTTTGTATGGAGAATGAGATTTCTTTGGGGAAGAGACATGGCAAGATTTTGATCAGTTTTTTTAACCTTCCACTACAAAAGATATTTTATAACACTCTCAACTATATGTCTATTTTTTTGAAAAACATGGCAAAGCTAATTGAATATGGAGTCAGCCAAGAAATATGGTCAAGGGCTTTGTCTCTGTTGAATAATGCCTTGGTCTGTCCAAAGCATAAAGCAAAAAGAAATTGTAGGCTGGGGACATTCCTAATTTGTGCATGGGACTTGAAACAACAGCAGAGGAAAGAAATTACTCAATAAAGTAGTGGCATGTTCCAAAACACTTTGCATGTTATAGCTCAGTAATACTGTCATTTAATTCATTTCTTGCAAGTTCTATTGCTGGTTTCCCCTGTTCTCTTAAACCTTCATAAAATCTTGTCTGAACTGAAACAGATTAAATTTTGATGGAATGAAAAATTTATATTCCCTTTTCCCAATCACAAGTATGTGTGCACAAAATTTACACACACATACACACACACATGCACACTAGTCTATTATCCAGATATTTATCCTTCAATGAATGTTCAAGATTACTAACCATGCCTTCTTTCTAGATCAATACATTTTTCATAATTTAAAGGCTGAGCTCAATTTAATAAACTTTGGTATTATTTATGATATACTAAAAGACCTTTTCCCTGTCCATCTACTCTGCTTCTCCTACTTCTGATGTCAACACTAATTTTTTCAAATAACTTTACACAATATTAATATCCACAATTAGACTTGTTTACACAACTAGAGTTGCTAATATAATTTGGATCATTGCCTCTAGATGATCCTTGCCAAGATAACAGGAATTATTAGGAATGGAACAGTAGCACTCAAGATCCTGAATGAATGGTAAGTTTTGACAAAGAAGGAGATGAAGAAAATGTTTTGTATAAATGGGGTATGATTGTGGAGACAATGCCTAGCAAGTCATGGTAATGAAGTCTCTGAGCATAACAAAGGCACATCATAATTTCACTATAAGACAGTTCATTATTGTGAAAATATTTTCAGTAAAGTGCTGAGATCTTGAAAGTACTAGGAGGAGTAAAACAAAAAGAAAATAAATATTCTTCCTCTGTTTCTGTATAGATATATAATGTGTATGGAAACATGTATTTCTCTGACTATAGTGCTTGACTATAGTATTGCTTTACATCTATTTTGTATGTTTTCATTCCAGTAGCCTATGAGTTACACATAGAAGGTCTAATTTTACCTTTTTGTTTTATTGTGTTTTGTTATTATTATTTTTTTAATGTGGTTAGCATTTTGAGTTTATTTTTGTGTACAGTGTAAGAGAATGGTCAAGTTTCATTCTTCTACATATAGCTGTCCAGTTTTCCCAGCACCATTTATTGAAGAGACTGTCTTTTTTCCACTGTATATTTTTTCCTGTTTTGTCGAAGATTATTTGACCATAGAGTTGTGGGTCCATATCTGGGCTCTCTACTCTGTTCCACTGGTCT
>NW_019154151.1:6811778-6861922 GCF_002288905.1 Enhydra lutris kenyoni | reverse complement strand
CCATCAGAAAGGATGAATACCCAACTTTTGTAGCAACATGGACGGGACTGGAAGAGATTATGCTGAGTGAAATAAGTCAAGCAGAGAGATTCAATTATCATATGGTTTCACTGATTTGTGGAGCATAACAAATAGGATGGAGGACAAGGGGAGTTAGAGAGGAGAAGGGAGTTGGGGGATTTTGGAAGGGGAGGTGAACCATGAGAGACTATGGACTCTGAAAAACAATCTGAGGGGTTTGAAGTGGCAGGGGTGGGAGGTTGGGGGAGCAAGGTGGTGGGTACTAGAGAGGGCATGGATTGCATGGAGCACTGGGTGTGGTGCAAAAACAATGAATACTGTTACGCTGAAAATAAATTTAAAAAATTAAAAAAAATGAAAGTATAAAAATAAATAAATAAATAAATAAATAAATAAATAAATAAATGTGGTTAGCAGAGCACAAGAGATTACGTGACCTAACCAAAATCACATAGATAGGTAATTGTAGAATCAATACTAAACCCCAATTTTTAATATATCCCAGTAGTTTTCAAACTGTGTTCCAAGGATTACTGTGGTTTCTGAGAAATTCTAGTGGTTATTTCAAGAGGAAAATGACAAAAGACAGTGGGTGGGTCTCTAACGAGTTCCTAGTTTATCTGTATATGGAGACATCGTATGTAAATCATTAGTGTCTGTGGTTGATTCTTTTCTGTTTTTACCCTTCCTAGTTATTTCCTTAATTTGACATCCTTCCAGCTTTTCCTTGGTACCCATTGCCTTACACTCATTCCTATTTAAATTCGACTTGGCCTCTATATCCAGAAAAGTGAGATCGCAGCTGAAATGCAAAGGAAAACAATAAAAATATATTACTAACATTGAACTTCCAAGGTCCCAAGTCCTATCATAAACCTTATATTTGTAAAAATACTTAGCTAGCCATTTTTCTGGTCACAGGAGAAGGAAAACAGAGCTCTCTGGGCCAAATAAGAGGCATTAATAATTTGGAGATAATGTAAATTTAGGAACAATGTGGGAACACAGTCTAAGATTTGGAGAAGAGGGGAAGATTAACCCCTTTAATTTTAGATTTCCCCATGAGAAACTATTTGAACCTCTTTCTCTGATAAAACACAGGTAATCCACAAGGCTCATGAAAAAGTCCTCCCTTGACAACATGTTCCAAGTATGGATAGTATGACATTTCTAACAATTGGAGTATGAGAGAGGTACCTTGGGTTTCCTAAAGTTCTGAAGTAGCTAAGCTAAATACAAAAACTTTCCCATGATCTCCAAGTTCAGGTGCAAAAACTAGCTGAGAAGGAGAGAAAACCAGCAGATCTACAGGTATCTTGTGAATGCTATGAGATTAGGCTATAACAAAGTTCAAGTGTGGATAATCCATAAGAGAATCAGGTAAGGACGCAATTACATCAAAATGATACTAGCAAGCACAGTAATGCAATTCAGTATTAGAATTAGTTGCATCTTGGGGCTGCTGGGTGGCTCAGTCACTTAGGCATCTGCTTTCGGCTCAGGTCATGATCCCAGGGTTCTGTGATCAAAACCGCATATTGGGCTCTCTGTTCAGTGGGGAGCCTGTTTCTCCCTCTCCCTCTCCAGTGCCCATTGCCTGTGTGTGTACTCTCTCTTTGTATCAAATAAATGAATAAATCTTAAAAAAAAAGAATTTAGAATTAGTTGCATCTGAGAAAATAAAGGCATATAAAAATTAAGAGTGATATCACTGCAGCATTAGCATAAACACCCTTGTAAACTTAGAATATAACATGAAGAGAAGGGAGGGGCACGAGGGATACCGTTAATTTGATCATATTTAAATTGAAATGACTGTGAAACATAATAAAAGTGACTAAGTTTGTCTGAACAGTACCTTGATTACCATTTCTGCTTCAGACAAAATAAAGACTCTAGTAGAAATTAATTTTAGTTTTTGAAAAATATGTTACATACTTAAACACTTAAGTTCATTGTACCTTGAAATTTGAACATGATGTTAATATACAAGCTTTCTGTATAAGATTTTATTTTAACAGAGAATAAAAGGAAAAGAAAGCATATTTGAATCCATGCAATACTGATGATCTGCTTCCTAAGAAGTAAAACACATTAGTGAGAAAATGGACACATCAGCTCTTAACAGTGCATGTACATTTTCCTCAGTACTACAAGGATGATAGAGGGTTATTAAACAGTCAGGCTGGAAGGATTTTATGTTAAAATGAGGTTGGCCTCGACAGCAAACTGGACTCATAGCTTTCTGTAATGTTAGAGCTGGAGATACCTTAAGGATCATTTTCTCCATTTTACTGGTGAGAAAGCTGATATCAAAAGCAGTGAAATTACTTAGCCCCCTTAACCTTGTGTTCTGGTTCTATAGCCATCAATAGTAAAGGACTTTATATGAGTTCTAAGAAATATCTGGCCTGGATTCTATTCAGGTTAAAAAAAACAAACAAAAAGTAAGAATAATATCCCAGGTGATTATCATTACTTTGGGGTACTATGAAAAGCAAATGAATAATTAGATAAAAAGTATTTTGTAAAATGTTAATTACCATAAAAATTGAGATAGTTCTATTAATGCCATTAATGCAGTCATATTTGATTCTATGAGAGCCCAGTGCCTAGGTTAGAATCTCCCAGATGGAGAAAATAATCTTTTTTGAGCTAATGGTGCAAGGTGAAAATGAAATTATTTCTTTAACATATGGGAGATGGCTATTTTAAACACTGCAGCATGGCTTTGACTACCCTCTTCATTAGCTTAGCTTGCATAAAATCCACAAACATTATTAATGGTCACAAAATTACCAAGTCCTTCCTGGAACTGACTACAGAATTGGCCTCTGTGACCTTCACAGTCCTTCAGCCTGCCTCACATTGACCAAAGCAATAATAATTTTTTTATTATATCCGAATTTGTGAGCCATTAATGTCAAATGACACTTTGATTTTCAAGTTACAATACAGAACTAAAAGGGGAGCCTGAAAAGATTTTATTCCCCACCCCTTTGTAACTTTGAAGATGTCCATCAAATATTTTATTACTATTCTTTGCCAGAAACATGCCTATGCTGTGCAATACAATATATGCCACAGGGTCAAAAAAGTCACTGAAGACTTCTTTTTTCTTTCCCTTTAATTTAGTTGTCACACATGCAATGGACTTGGATATTTGCTCATTATTTGCTTTTTTTATGTTATTATGTTTTCCAAGTATAATAATAACTTTTATCATTATGGATCTAGTTGTATCTGAGGGGAAACACATACAAACTAATACACTTATAAATAACTGTTCTTTCTAATAAATTTATTTTCTCCAGTTTGTGTCCAGATGTTACCTCTATCCATTTATTTCACAAAAGTAGCTTTGCTGAGAGTTGAGAGCTATATGTTATTGGCCCTAGTGTTGGCCCTACCAAATGTGTTAACTGTTTGCAGAAATCCTCATGACTCGACCACTATTTTGGTGATATTGCAATTTTATGGTAGTATAAAGTATGCAACACTTGGACTTGCTTCATCTGTAACTTTTCCACATGTAGGGCTCTATCATATTTTAATGCACCCCAATGCTCATAGCAGCAATGTCCACAAGAGCCAAACTGTGGAAGGAACTGAGATGTCCTTCAACAGATGAATGGATAAAGAATGTGTGGTGTGTATATATAATGGAATATTACTCAGCTATCAGAAAAGATGAATGCTCACCATTTACACTGACATGGACAGAACTGGAGGGGATTATCCTAAGTGAAATAAGTCAAGCAGAGAAAAACAATTATCATATGGTTTCACTCACATGTGGAACATAAGGAATAGAGCAGAGGACCACAGGGGAAGGAATGGAAAACTGATGGGAATAAATCAGAAAGGGAGGCAAACCATGAGAGATTCTGGACGCTGTTAAACAAACTGAGGGTTACAGATGAGAGGGGGGTTATGGGATGGAGTGATTGGGTGATGGGTATTAGGGAGGCCACTTGATGTGCTATATGTAACTAATGAATCATTGAGCACTACAACAAAAACCTATGACGTACTATATGTTAGTTAATCGAACATAATGAAAAAAATAATAAAATAAATAAATAAATAAAACACCTTTTTATCATGTACATTACATTACCTGTCTTCGGAATTATCTTGAAACATTAGCTTAAAGACTCACTATTTTTGGGACACTGATTTATCCTGTAGTATCTCATGGATCAAACTTAGGGTGATATTCCATAGGAAAGCTTTCTTTAACTTTAAAGGGGAAATTACAGCTTGTCCAGGACTATACCTCTTTACTAATTTTGAATTCAGAGAAAGTATTTGTTTATTTTCATTGTACCATATTGATTGCATTGGTAAATAATGTTGATCCTAAGTATCTCATCTTAACACTTACATTGCTTTTATTTATTTTATTTTATTTTTTCAGTGTTCCAAGATTCATTATTTATGTACCACACCCATTACTCTATGCAATACATATTCTCCTTAATACCCACCACTGGGCTCACCCATCCCCCCACCCCCTTCCTTCTAAAACCCTCAGTCGGTTTCTCAGAGTCCACAGTCTATCATAGTTCATCTCCCACTCTGATTTCCCCCAATTCACTTTTCCTTTCCTTCTCCTAATGTCCTTCATGTTATTCCTTATGTTCCACAAGTAAGCGAAACCATATGATAATTGAATTTCTCTGCTTGACTTATTTCACTAAGCATGATCTCCTCCAGTCCCATCCATGTTGATGTAAAAGTGAGGTGTTCATCCTTTCTGATGGCTGAGTAATATTCCATTGTATATATAGACCACCTCTTCTTTAGCCATTCATCTGTTGAAGGGCATCTCAGCTCTTTCCACAGTTTGGTGACTGTAGACATTGCTGCTATAAACATTGGGTACATATGGCCCTTCTTTTCACTACCTCTGTATCTTTGTCGTAAATACCCAGTAGTGCAATTGCAGGGTCATAGGGAAGCTCTATTTTTAATTTCTTAAGGCATCTCCACACTGTTTTCCAAAGTGGCTGCACCAACTTGCATTCCAACCAACAGTGTAAGAGGGTTCCCTTTCTCCACATCCTCTCCAACACTTGTTTACTGTCTTATGATTTTGGTCATTCTAACTGGTAAAAGGTGGTATCTCATTGTGGTTTGGATTTGAATATCCCTGATAGCTAATGATGATGAACATTTTTTCATGTGTCTGTTAGCCATCTGTATGTCTTCTTTGGATAAGTGTCTGTTCATGTCTTCTGCCCATTTTTTGACATGATTATGTGTTTTTTGAGCATTGAGTTTGAAGAGTTCTTTATAAATCGTGGATATCAGCCCTTTTTCTGTAGTGTCATATGAGAATATCTTCTCCCATTCCATGGGATGCCTCTTTGTTTTGTTGACAGTTTCCTTTGCTGTACAGAAGCTTTTGATCTTGAAGAAGTCCCAAAAGTTGATTTTTGCTTTTGTTTTCTTTGCCTTTGGAGACATGTCTTGAAAGAATTTGCCATGACCAATGTTGAAGAGGTTACTGCCTATATTCTTCTCGGGAATGTTGATAGATTCCTGGCACAGATTGAGGTCTTTTATCCATTTTGAGTTTATCTTTGTGTATGATATAAGATAATGGTCAAGTTTCATTCTTCTATAGATAGCTGTCCAATTTTCCCAGCACCATTTATTAAAGAGACTATCTTTTCCACTGGATATTTTTTCTTGCTTTGTTGAAGATCATGTGACCATAGAGTTGTGGGTCCATATCTGGACTCTCTACTCTGTTCCTCTGGTCTATGTGTCTGTTTTTGTGCCAGTACCATGCTGTCTTGGTGATCACAGCTTTGTAGTAAAGCCTGAAATCAGGCAACATGATGGCCCCAGTTTTGTTTTTCTTTGTCAGCATTTCCTTAACAATTAGGGGTCTCTTCTGGTTCCATATAAATTTTAGGATTGTTTGTTCCAGCTCTTAGAAAAATATCAGTGGAATTTTGAAGGGATGGCATTGAAAGTATAGATTGCTCTGGCAGTATACACATTTTAACAATGTTTATTCTTCCGATCCATGAGCATGGAATGGTCTTCCATCTTTTTGTCTTCTTCAATTTCTTTCATGAGTGTTCTGTAGTTCCTTGAGTACAGATCCTTTACCTCTTTAATTAGGTTTATTCCCAGGTATCTTATGGTTCTTGTGCTATAGTAAATAGAATCAATTTTCTAATTTCCCTTTATATATTTTCATTGGTAGAGTATAAGAAAGCAACTGATTTCTGTACATTGATTTTGTATCCTGCCACATTACTGAATTGATGTATGAGTTCTGGTAGTTTGGGGGTGGAGTCTTTTGGGTTTTCCATATAAAGTAACATGTCATCTGCGAAGAGAGAGACTTTGGCTTCTTCTATGAAAATTTGAATACTTTTTATTTCTTTTTGTTGTCTGATTGCTGTTGCTAGGACTTTTACTATTATGTTAAACAACAGTGGCAAGAGTGGGAACCCTTGTCATGTTCCTGATCTCAAAGGGAAGGCTGTCAGCTTTTCCCCATTGAGAATGATATTTGCTGTGGGTTTTTCATATGTAGATTTTATGAAGTTGAGAAATGTTCCCTCTATCCCTATACTTTGAATGGTTTTAATCAGGAATGGATGCTGTATCTTGTCAAATCCTTTTTTGCATCAATTGAGAAGATCATGTGGCTCTTCTCTCTCCTCTTATTTATGAGTTCAATCACATTGATTGATTTGTGAATGTTGAAGCACACTTGCATCCCATGGATAAGTCTCACCTGGTCATGGTGGATAACCTTTTTAATGTACTGTTGGATCCTATTAGTCAGGATATTGTTGAGAAACTTGGCATCCATATTCATTATGGATACTGGTCTGAAATTCCCCTTTGATGGGGTCTTTGCCTGATTTGGGGATCAGGGTAATGCTGGCATCATAGAAAGTGTCTGGAAGTTTTCCTTCTGTTTCTATTTTTTGAAGCAACTTCAGGTGAATAGGTGTTATTTCTTCTTTGAAAGTTTGGTAGAATTCCCTAGGGAATCCATCAGGTCCTGGGCTCTTGTTTTTGGGGAGGTTTTTGATCCGTGCCTCAATCTCGTTACTAGATGTTGGTCTACTCAGGTTACCAATTTCTTCCTGTTTCAGTCTTGGATGTTTATAGGTTTCCTGGAATGCATCCATTTTTTCTACGTTGCTTAACTTATTGGCATATAGCTGTTGATAATAATTTTTTATGATTTTTTCTATTTCCTTGGTGTTTGTTTTGAACTCTCCCCTTTCCTTCATAATTTTATTAATTTGGGTCCTGTCTCTTCTGTTGGATTAGTTTGGACAGTGGTTTATCAATCTTATTGATTCCTTCAAAGAATCAGCTTCTAGTTTCATTGATGTGTTCTACTATATCTCTAGTTTCTAACTCATTGATCCCTGCTTTAATCTTGATTATTTCCCTTCTTGTATGTGGGGTTGGTTTAATTTGTTGTTGATTTTGCTGTTCTTTAAGGTGTAAAGAGAGGTGGTGTATTTGGGATTTTTCAATATTTTTGAGTGAGGCTTGGGTGGCCATTGTATTTCCTCCTCAGGACTGCCTTTGCCATATCTCATAGGTTTTTCACTGATGTGTGTTCATTCTCATTGGTTTCCATGAATTGCTTAAGTTCTTCTTTGATTTCCTGGTTGATCCAAACATTCTTAAGCAGGGTGGTCTTTAGCTTCCAAGTGTTTGAATTCCTTCAAAAGTTTTTCTTGTGGTTGAATTCCAGTGTCAAAACATTGTGGTTTGAGAATGTGCAGGGGATACTCTCAGTCTTTCGGTATCTGTTGAGCCCTGATTTGTGACCCAGTATGTGGTCTATTCTGGAGAAAGTTCCTTGTGTGCTTTAGGAGAATGAGTCTTCTGTTGTTTAAGGGTAGAAAGTTCTGTATATTTCTATGAAGTCCATCTGGTCTAATATATCGTTCTAAGCTCTTGTTTCTTTGCTGATTTTCTGTTTAGATGATGTGTCTATTGCTGAGAGTGTTGTGTTAAGATTCCCTACTAATAATGTATTCATATCAATATGATGCTTTATTTTGATTAACAGTTGTCTTATGTAGTTGGCTGCTCCCATATTGGGGGCATAAATATTTACAATTGTTAGATCTTCTTGGTGGATAGACCCTTTAACAATGATGTGCTGTCCTACTTTTTTTTTAAGGTTTCAAAAAAAGTCTATAGGTTGCCATATATTGTAGAAGTATGAAAATATGACATTATTCTTTGGATTGGGTCTGTGATCATATGGAATGGAGAAGTCAGAAGTCAGACTTGATACCCAAGTGGAAATATCAACCTGCAAGTCCCCACCTAAGCCCAATCCTTTTGTTATTAATTTTACAAATCAATGGTTTTATCCTCTTCTGTTGAGTCCTTCTTAGAGACTCTCAGAAATGTCTAAGCTTTGGAGTAAATGCCTAGTAGTGCAATCAATGTGTCATAGTGTAGCTCTATTTTAAAGTCTTGAGAACCCTCCATACTTTTCTCCAGAATGACTGTTCCAGGTTGCATTCTCACCAACAGTGCAAGAAGGTTCCCCCTTCTCCATAACCTTGCCAACACTTGTTGTTTTCTGTCTTGTTAACTTTGGCTATTCTGGCTGGTTTAAGGTGGTATCTCTCAAATGAGGAACATAAGGAATAGAGCAGAGGACCACAGAGGAAGGGTAGGAAAACTAAATGGGAAGGAACCAGGGAGGGACATAAACCATGAGAGACCCTGGACTCTAGGGAAAAAAAAAAGAATAAAAGAAAAACGAGGGTTACAGAAGGGAGGGGGTGGGGGGATGGGGTGACCAGGGGATGGGTATTAAGGAGAGAACACATTAGAATGAGCACTGGATGTTATATGCAACTAATGAATTGTTGAATACTACAACGAAAACATGATGGTTATATGTTGGCTAACTGAACATAAGAATGATGTAGTGTCTTACTTTATCTCTGACTACAGCCTTTGGATTAAATCTAATTAATTTGGTATGAGAATCACTATCTCAGCATTCTTTTGTGGCCCGTTGGCACGAAAGATGCTTCTCCTTCCTTTCACTTTCAGTTCGGATGTATCTTTAGGTTCCAAATGTGTCTCTTATAGACAGCATGTGGATGGGTCCTATTGTTTTATTCAATCTGCAACACTGTGCCATTTTATACGAGCATTTAGGCCATTCACATTGAGAGTGATTATTGAAAGATACATTTTTATCGGCATAATGTTGCCTGTGAATTCCTTGTTTCTATACATTGTCTCTGTAAAATTCTGTTCTATGTCACTCTTGGCTTCTTTCTTCTTTTATAGAACTTCCCTTAATATTTTTTTAGGGCCACCTTTGTGGTTAAATAACTTTTTTAAACCTTGCCAGTCTTATAAGCTCTTTATCTCTCCATCCACTCTGAATGTCAGCCTTGATGATTAAACTATTCTTGGCTGCCTGTTTTCATTTAGTGCCCTGAATATGTCTTGCCAGCCCTTTCTGGCTTGGCAGGTTTCTGTGGACAGGTCTGACGTTCTGATGGACCTTTCTCTGTACGTAAGGAATCTCATCCCCTAGCTGCCCTCAGAAGCTCTTGCCTCAAATTACGATTTGTGAGTTTCACAATTAAGTGTCTTGTGGTCTTTCTAGATTCATTGATCTTGGTGGATGACATTTCTGCTTCTAGGACATGAACACTTGTCCCATTCCCCAGATTGGGGAATTTTTCATCCAGAGTTTGTTCAATTATATATTCTAGTCTTCTCTCTTTCTCCAACCTCTCAGGGATCCTAATAATTCTGACGTTAGAACATTTCATGGCGTCATTTAGTTCCCTAATTCTCTTTTCATGTCTTCTAAGCTGTTCATTCCAGGCCTCCTCCTGATCCTTTTGCTCTTATATCAGTTTGTCCTTAGATCACTGATTCTGTCTTCTACCACAGTTACCTTAGCTGTTAGAGTATTTAGATTAGGTTGGATCTCATTGATAGCATTTTTAACTTCTGCCAGGTTGGCTCTCACTTCCAGCTTTAGAAATTCCACATTGTCACTAATGGTTTTCTCCAACCTAGCCACCACTGCCTGGATAATTGTTACCCTGAATTCCCTTTCCAATATACCATTTATATCCATATCCAATAGTTCTGATGGAGAGGGCACAGTCTCTGAATTTTTCCTCTGTTGAGTGTTCCTCATCTTAGTCATTTTGGTGAGAGGTGATTGAGGGGGTGTATAGCAGAATATATCATCGCTGAACCAGGCAAGGTGCACCCTGGAATGTTTTGGTGGAATTAGAAGTCACCACCAAGGGGCGCCTGGGTGGCTCAGTGGGTTAAAGCCTCTGCTTTCGGCTCAGGTCATGATCCCAGGGTCCTGGGATTGAGCCCCACATCGGGATCTCTGCTCAGTGGGGAGCCTGCTTCCTCCTCTCTCTCTGCCTGCCTCTCTGCCTACTTGTGATCTGTCTGTCAAATAAATAAAATCTTTAAAAAAAAAGAAAAAAAAAGAAGTCACCACCAAAAAGAAAGAAAAAAGAGAGAGAGAGAGCAAAAAAGAGAGAGAGAGAGAGAGAGAAAGAGAAAACCTAGCCAGAATGAACCCCAAAAGTAAGATTTATAAGGTTTATAAACAAAAATGGACAAACACAAAGACTGAGAAAAATAAATGACAAGAAAAAAAAATGAAGAAAAAAACCCAGCCAAAATGAATGCCAAGGATAAGATTTATTTAATACCAGAACAAAAACAAATGCTCAGAAGCACTAACAGAAGAAAAACATGGGAGGGTGGTTATAAATCCTTGATGTGGGCAAGGAAGGTTATTTTGGTTCTTCCTGGGTGTATCTTGATATCTTTGTTAGAGTACTCAATTTTCCAGAGATAAAGGGAGATTAGAACTGGTTTATATTAGGGGTAGTATTGAATAGGGAAAATTGATTACCTTGAAGCTTATATCTATATGTATATTTAAAAAAAGGAAAAAAGAAAAGAAAAAGAAAAGCACTGGTATGAAGAAAGTTCAAATTAAAAGGGTATTATGGAATATTTTGTATTAAACCTCTAGTTGTAATTTTAAGTAGGTTAAAAACATTAAAAGAACAAGAATCCTGAGAACGAATTGAAAAAATTAAAAAGTTGTATCTATAAAATATATAGGTTTTAGGGCAATACCCTGAGCTTAATATATTGTTTTTCCCTGATGTTGTGGTTTTGTAGTTTTATGGGGACCCTGTGATGGTTGTCCTCTCATTCTTTTGGCTTGCCCTCTGGGGAAGGGGCCCACCTCACTGTTTTTCAGTCAGTCTTGCTTGGGTTGAATCACCCTCTGCCCTATCAATGCTCTGGGCTCTGTGGAAACCATTTTTTCAGGCATTTGTTGTCTGGAGGTTTTTGTTTTTTGGCAGCTTTTTGCAGCTTTTCAGAGGTTTAGTGGAAAGCAAACTGCACTCAGACCTTCACCTCAGAGACAAGCCTCAGTCTGCTTCCCTCCGGGTGTTCCAGAACACACAGACTCCCTCTCTGCAAACTATACTGAATAGCACAAACTTCCACAGGCAGTGCACGCCCCCAGCCATCGTCTCAGTGGTCACCCAAGGTGCCCGCTTGTCTCTGCACCCCTGTCACTAAAATTTCGAGCGGTATTGGTCCAGGGAGTTCACTTCTGGTGGCTGCCTTTGCCAGGATTGTTGTCTGGAGTCCAGGGCCACACAGGGTATGCTCAGACCCTCACACGGAATGTTGCCACTGCTGAGGGTTCCTGACCAGAAATTGCACCGGGTTCTCTCAGGCATAGGCTCGGAGTGTTCAGACCCTTGGCCAGTTGCAGAAGGCCACAGTCCTAGAGACTGCCAGCTGGTGTCCACAACAAGCTCTCTCAGGTCTAGCTGGGAGTTCACTTAAACCCTGCAGTTGTGCAGGGCACACAGAGCGCAGAAGGCTGTGGACCTAGAGAGTACTGGCTAGCGCCCATACCAGACTGTCTCACACATGGGCAGTAATATGCCCAGTTGAGCAGTGGTACAAACAGTGGAAAGCCAGGGGATCGGGGACCACAGATTGGGGGTTCCACCTCATTCTCTCTGGCATGGATGGTTGCTGGTGTTGGTTGGCCTGGGTCCGTGGGCTTAGGCCCGTGCCCATGACCGCCTGATTATACCAGATACCCCTGAAGATCTTTTGCTCTTTTTGAGTGCTTTTAAGCAGATTCCATGTTAATTCTGGTTCCCAAACACAGGGCACTTTTGTAATGGGGTATTACTTTCCAATGGGTCACTTCTGGTGGCTCCCCTCCCCTTCTGTTTATCCTTCGATATCAGTCTGAATGTTCCCACTCTGTGTTACCTCTCCACTGATGTTTCCTGACCCTTAGAGATCCAGAAGTGTATAATCTTACATCTCAGGCTGATTTCCTGTTTTTTTTCAGAGTGTTCTGGTAGATATTTAACTCACTTTAGGGAAACAGTTGAAACAGGGTCTCCTAATTCTCCATCATCTTGCCCCTCCTCAAACCATATATGATATCTTAATTCAGGTTTCATATTATGTAGGAAATTGGCCATTATCTACTAACCAGTAGATCTTAAATTTCATGTGGAGGTTAACAAATTAGAGGTATATTTTCCCCGTGTAACTTCAAATACATATAGTCCATTCCAATTCAGTTTACTACTTCTTGGTGAATAAATCAAACCAAGGCAAAATCAGCCTGAGTATACTAAATTCTATGAGCATGGTCAAATCTGAAATACCATTGGAAAATTTTTTTTCCATAGAGTTCCTCTATTGAATGCTGGTATGTGATCTCCATCTTTGTCAGCATTATTGGTGTATTCTAATTGTATTCTTAGACTAGATCATTCCTTGAAATATCAGAGAAATTAGATTAAGAAAAAATTGGTAGTCATAGAGAAGAACTCTAACAAGAGGATATAGTCCCAGATTTTGAAGAAACAAACTAGTTGTCTCTGAATGATTCTACCTTTATTTCCAAGAAGAATAGCATATAATAACAATTATTTACTCAACATCTGACATTACTGTGATTTTAATCATATGTAAAAATTGTTGAAACTGTAAATCATGTTTTTGTTGTCAGGCACATTTGTGATGATCAAATTGAAAATCACATTTTAGAGGATTTTTTTAATTTAAAAAATATTATGCAAATAGTATGCAATTTCAGTAACAGAATCTTTAGAAATCTCATGGAGGAATCTGGCATATCTTATTTTTAAGAGAGTTTTATTTTATTGTAAATGTTTGTTCTTTGTATGCAACCTAACATATGTCACCAAAATGTGTTATCCCCTAGGTAACTCTTGAGTAAAATCTGTCATGTTTTATTTCAGACTTGAGTATTTTACTTAAAATTTTTCTTTAACATATAATTCTGAACTTGGGGTAACTTATGAATTTGTGTGTAATACTAGACATTTTCTATGCAATATTTTGTATTCCAAAATGTAGGACATCAAGTCTTTAATTGCATTATATTTTATTTCTCTTATTATATATTCATGATTTTCTCTTTTTAATTTAAATATATTTGAGATTTTACGATGTGTGAGTTTAAGATATGCAACATATTAATTTATTTATATATTTTAATATGATGTCATTGTAGTGATAGCACTTTTATAACATCATATAATTATTACTTATTTTTTGTGGCCAAAGTAATTAAAACATAGTCTCCTTGCAACTTTGATAATTATAATACATAGGGTTACCTAAATTCACTATACTGTGCATTAGATCCCTAGAATTTATTTGCTACACATTGTAAGTTTGTTCTTAAAAAAAAAATCTTTCTATGCCCCCCATTTCCCAGGCCCTTTTAATTACCATTTTATTCTCTGTTTTCATGTGTTTGGATTTTTAGATTCCATATATAAGTGATATCATGTATTTATCTTTCTATGTTTGGCTTATCTCAATATATCATACTCAGAATTCATCCATGTTGCCAGGAATAACATGATTTCCTTCTTTTGCATGGCTGAATTTTATATATAATCACTTTTTTATTCATTTATCTGTTGATGGACACTTAGACTGTTTCTGTATCTTGGCTATTGTGAATAGTGCTACAATGAACATGGGAGTACAGATAACTGTTTGATATCCTGCTTTACTGTCCTTTGGGTATATACCAAGAAGTGGAATTGCTGGATCATATTGTAAATCTATTTTTAATTTTTTAAGAAACTTCTATATTGTTTTCCACAGTGACTGTACCAACTTATATTCCCATCAGCAGTGCACATATTCTCTTTTCTCTGCACTCTCATCAACAATATTATCTCTTGTCTTTTTGATGATAGCCCTTCTAAAAGGTATGAAGTGATATCTCATTCTGTTTTTGATTTGCACTTCCTTGACAATCAGTAATGCTGAGTATCTTTTTATGTACCTGTTGGCCATTTTTGATTTTTTTAAAAAAATTATTTATTTTTAAATTTCTCTTCAGTGTTCCAGAATTCATTGTTTATGCACCACACCCAGTGCTCCATGCAATACTTGCCCTCCATAATGCCCACCACCAGGCTCACCCAACCTCCCACCCCCTGCCCCTCCAAAACCCTCAGATTGTTTTTCAGAGTCCACAGTCAATCATGGTTCGTCTCCCCCTCCAATTTCCCCCAACTGTGATTTCTTTTAAAAATGTCTGTTTAGGAGAAGGGGCAAGATGGCAGAGAAGTAGGAGACCCTGTTTCAATCGGTTCCCTATAGTGAGCTAATTATCTACCAGAACACTCTGAACACTCATGAAATCTGCCTGAGATTTAAGACTATACACTTCTGGACCTCTACAGGGGCAGAAGATGCCAGTGGAGAGTGGTGACTTCTGTTGCTCAGAAGCATTCCAGGGTGCCCCTTGTCTGGATTGTGGTTGATGTATTCAACTATATATCCCCTCAAACACCTCTCACCAAAATGATTAGGACGAGGAACACCCAACAATGGAAAAATTCAGACTGTGCCCTCTCCATCAGAACTATTGGATATGGACATAAACAATATGTTGGAAAGGGAATTCAGGGTAACAATTATCCAGGCAATGGCTAGGTTGGAGAAAACCATTAATGACAACATGTAATCTCTAAGGGAAGAAGTGAAAGTCATGCAGGAAGATGTTAAAAATGCATCAATGAGATCCAATCTAAACTAAATACTGTAACAGCTAGAGTAACTGAGGAAGAAGATAGAATTAGTAATCTAGAGGAGTAACTGATGGATAAAAAGGATCAGGTGGCAGCCTGGAACAAACAGCTTAGAAGCCTTGAAAACAGATTTAGGGAAATAAATAATGCCATGAAACATTCTAACATCAGAATTATTGGGATCCCTGAGGGGGAGGAGAAAGAAAGAATACTAGAAGATACAGTTGTACAAACTCTTGATGAAAATTTTCCCAATCTGGGGAATGGAACCAGTGTTTATGTCCTAGAGGCAGAAAGGACACCCACTAAGATCAATGAATCTAGTAAAACGTCGAGACACTTGGTTGTGAGACTGATGAATCATAATTTTAGTCAAGAGCTCCTGAGGGCAGCTGGGGTGAAGAGATTCCTTATGTACAGAATAAAGTCCATCAGAATAATGTCAGACCTGTCCACAGAAACCTGGCAAGCCAGAAAAAGCTAGCAAGACATATTCATGGCACTAAAGGAGAAGAACATGCAGCCAAGAATACTTTACCCAACAAGGCTGACATTCAAAATGGATGGAGAGATGAAGAACTTTCATGACCAGCAAGGTTTAAAAGAGTATGTGATCACCAATCTGGCACTACAAGAAATATTAAGGGGGGGGGAGGTTCTATAAAAGAAGAAAGAACCCAAGAGTGACATAGAACAGAAATTTATAGAAACAAGAACTTCACAGGCAGCATGAACTTCAATAATTACTCTCAATGTGAATGGCCTAAGCAATCCCACAAAATGGCACAGCATTGCCAGTTGGATAAAACGAAGACCTGTCCATATTCTGTCTACAAGAGATCTATTTGGAACCTAAAGATATATCCAGACTGAAAGTGAAGGAATGGAGAAGCATCTTTCATGCCAACGGGCCTCAAAAGAAAGCTGGGGTAGTGACTTTCATATCAGATTAATTAGATTTTAAACTAAAGACTGTAGTCAGTGATAAAGAAGGCCACTACATCATTCTTAAAGTGTCTATCCACTAAGAACACCTAACAATTGTAAATATTTATGACCTCAATATGGGAGTAGCCAACTACATAAGACAACTATTAATCAAGATAAAGAGTCATATTGATATGAATACATTAATAGTAGGGGATCTTAACATGACACTTTCAGCAGTACACAGATAATCTAAACAGAAAATTAGCAACGAAACAAGAGCTTTGAATGACACATTAGACTAGATGGACTTCATAGAAATATACAGAATATCCCACCCTAAAACCAAGAATACTCATTCTCCTCAAGTGCACATGGAACTTTCTCCAGAATAGACCACATACTGGGTCACAAATAGTACTTAACTGATACCAAAAGATTAAGATTATTCCCTGCATATTCTCAGACCACAATACTTTGAAACTGGAACTTAACCAGAAAAAAAAGTACAGAAGGAAATCAAACAATTGGAAGCTAAACATCACCCTGCTTAAGAATATTTGGATAACCCAGGAAATCAAAGAAGAACTTAAACAATTCATGGAAGAGAATGAAGACACATCAGTCTAAAACCTATGGGATATGGCAAAGGTGGTCCTCAGGGGGAAATACATAGTCATCCAAGTCTCACTCTAAAAAACTGAAAAATCCCAACACACCAGCTCTCTTCACACCTTAAAGAACTGGAAAATCAACAAATTAAGCAACTCCATGCACAAGAAGGGAAAAAAAATCAAGATTAGAGCAGAGATCAATGAGTTACAAACTAGAGAAACAGTAGAACACATCAGTGAAACTAGAAGCTGTTTCTTTGAAAGAATCAATAAGATCAATTAACCACTGGCCAAAATAATCCAACAGAAAAGAGGACCCAATTTAATAAAATTATGAATGAAAAGGGAGAGATCAAAACAAACACCAAGGAAATAGAAGCAATCATCAGAATATTATCAGCAGCTATATGCCAGTAAATTAAGCAACCTAGATAAAATGGATACATTCCTGAAAACCTATAAACTTCCAAGACTGAAACAGAAATTGACAACCTGAATAGACCAATACATAGAAATGAGATTGAAACAGTGATCAAAATCCTCCCAAAAAACAAGAGTCCAGGAACTGATGGATTCCCTGGAGAATTCTGCCAAACATTCAAAGAAGAAATAATACCTATTCTCCTGAAGTTGTTTCAAAAAGTAGAAAGAAAAGGAAAACTTCCAGGCTCTTTTTATGAAGCCAGCATTACCCTGATCACCAAACCAGGCAAAGACCCCCATCAAAAAGGGGAATTTCAGACCAGTATCCATGATGTATATGGATGCCAAGATTCTCAACAAGATCCTAGCTAATAGTATCCAACAGTACATTAAAATGATTATCCACCATGACCAGGTGGGATTTATCCATGGAATGCAAGGGTGGTTCAGCATTCACACATCAATGTGATAGAAAAAATCAATAAGAGAAGAGAGTCTCCACATAGTCTTCTCAATTGATGCAGAAAAAGCATTTGACAAGATACAGCATCCATTTCTGATTAAAACCCTTCAAAGTATAGGAATAGAGGGAACATTCCTCAACTTATTAAAATCTATCTATGAAAAACCCACAGCGAATATCATCCTCAATAATGAAAACGTGACAGCCTTCACTTTGAGGTCAGGAAAAAGCAAGATGCCCACTATCGTGACTGTTGTTCAACATAGTAGTAAAAGTCCTAGCAACAATAATCAGACAACAAAAAGAAATAAAAGGTATTCAAATTGGCAAAGAAGAAGTCAAAGTCTCTCTTTTTGCAGATGACATGATATTCCATATGGAAAACCCAAAAAACTCCACCCCCAGGCTACCAGAACTCATAGAGCAATTCAGTAATGTGGCAGGATACAAAATCAATGTACAGAAATAAGTTGCTTTCTTATACACTATTTCAAAGATATTTCAAAGAATTTATATAATATAGATGTATTAAGAATATAAAAATCTAAGCCCTTCACCTCGCCTTTTCGCAAAAGTAACATTTATTAAAGTCTTAGGCTTTAAGAAGCTCTGAGAACTATGGTAACATGTTCCAAGTTTGGGGAACTTTGCCCATTTACTCTCATTTTACCTATCCATTTATATTTTACCCACTAACAACTGCCAGTAAGGTCATTCTGTTAGAAATATTTTATCTTCAAGTAATAGAAAACTCAACATACAGTGTGTTAAGATTAAAAAAAAAAAAGGAGAGGCAGAGGAAGAGAAAGTTAGGAATATGTGGGTTGCCTAACTACTGAAATATCCAGGGGTAGAAATTGCTTCAAGAACAGCTGTATTTAGGGTTTAATGATGTCATCAGGACTCATTTCATCTCCATGTCATTACTCTTCCTCCAGCTGGGTTGGCTTCATATTCAATCTCTATAAAATCCAAAGATACTGACACTGTCTGCAGTGTCTACATCATCTCATATTTCTGTCCAAGAAGAGAGAATAACAGCCTATTTCCCAGAAACATTAGCAAAATTTTGATTGCATATTATTGGCTACAGTAGGAAAAATATACATCCTTAAAACAATCATTGGAAACAGATAAATGGCTTAGGCTAATTAGGGTGTAACCTTGAATGTTTGGGGATGATCTCAATCCTATGTAGACCGCATGAATTAAATGTGAAAAAGAAGATATTCCTCAAAAAAAAAAATACTAAGTTTATGCTTTAACAGAAGAAAGTTGTTGGGCAAAAAAGAGATGTCTACTTCACAGTAAGATTTTTCAAGAAGAAGTATTTCAAAGATCTAAACAGAGATGATTTAAAAAACTAATCAGGGGCACCTGGGTGGCTCAGTGGGTTAAAGCCTCTGCCTTCGGCTCAGGTCATGATCCCAGGGTCCTAAGTAGAGCCCTACATCGAGCTCTCTGCTCGGCAGGGAACCTGCTTCCCTTCCTCTCTCTCTGCCTGCCTCTCTGCCTACTTGTGATCTCTGTCTTTAAAACAAACAAACAAACAAACAAACAAAACTAATCATCATAGAGAAAGAAAACTTTCACTGGTGCACCACATCAAATTGATCAATAGTTCAATTTGATTTGGCCAATATTATTTCATCAGTTATCACATGGTATCACATATAGTCTTCTTCAATTTTTTTGGCATAATATATGTTGAAATTGTGCCTAATATTCATTAATGAAAGAGTCTGGATTACTTATTTGCAAGTTACAAATATGTGATGAGTTTAAAGTCAGTAGCAGAAAAGAAAAAAAAAATAATATTTGACATGTATCTTTTTCCAAATATTAATCAAGCTTACAAAATTTAAAATAACAAAGATGTATATTTTAATTTTTAAAGTGTTAAACAGAAATAGTTTTTTAAGTCAGGAGCATAGTAACTGAGTAAGATAAAATTATAAGATACAACATTGAAACAATAAAAGAGTGATTACTGAGTTTAAAATTTTGGACTCTATTAGATTGAACTCAAATTCTGGAACTTGTACTGACATGGAATTGATAAGTACTTGGTTAACTGCCAAATCTCATTCTTCCATGAAGCTATTGGCACTTTTTGGGGCGGGGGGACAGAATCATTTATTTGAAAAGGCTTTTGAAAATGAAGTGAAGTTCTTCAAAAGCTATGTTTCATTCCATAATGTGTTTATCTTTAAAAGGGATTCATCAGTTTAAAACTTGTAAAACTTAACTGTGGTCAGTGCTTTTGTAACTACAGAAAGGAAACACCTGGTACATATGGAAGACTCAAAATGCTGCAAATTGTGCTATGCAGGAAGACTACAAAAAGACAAAACAAGGATTAATAAAAAGTCTAATTAACATTTTTAAATGGCAGGTAGTTAATAAAATAAGAAAATGTGTCAAAGATACTATTTTTTCAGTAACATAGTTTTATCTTTATATTTTATGACTCAGGTTAAACTGGAGACAAACATTAGTAGATGTAATACTTACAATAGATTATATACATCCATAAGGAAAGTGTTATGTATGGACTTATAAAATTCATGAATTAAAAGTTTATTTTTATTATAAAATATCACACAAATTCCACAAGCAACCCCTACTGTAGTCATCATCTTTTCTGGAAAGTTGATATAGTAAGATCCCAAACCCAGTGAAAATTTGGTCCTTTCAGGAAAGGATTAAAGTAATAGAAATGCTTACCTAAAGCAATCTACACATTTAATGCAATTCCTATCAAAGTACCATCCAATTTTTTCAAGAAATGGAACAAATAATCCTAAAATTTATATGAAACCAGAAAAGACCTCAAATAACAAAAGGAATATTGAAAAAAGAAAGCCAAAGTTGGTGGCATCACAATTCCGGACTTCAAGCTCTATTACAAAGCTGTCATCACCAAGACAGCATGGTACTGGCACAAAAACAGACACATAGATCAATGGAACAGAATAGAGAGCCCAGAAAGAGACCCTCAACTCTATGGTCAACTAATCTTCGACAAAGCAGGAAAGAATGTCCAATGGAATAAAGACAGCCTCTTCAATAAATGGTGTTGGGAAAATTGGACAGCCACATGCAGAAAAATGAAATTGGACCATTTCCTTACACCACACAGAAAAATAGACTCAACTTTGACCTCAGCCGCAGCAACATCTTCCTAGGAACATCGCCAAAGGCAAGGGAAGCAAGGGCAAAAATGAACTATTGGGATTTTATCAAGATCAAAAGCTTTTGCACAGCAAAGGAAACAGTTAACAAAACCAAAAGACAACTGACAGAATGGGAGAAGATATTTGCAAATGACATATCAGATAAAGGGCTAGTATCCAAAATCTATAAAGAGCTTATCAAACTCAACACCCAAAGAACAAATAATCCAATCAAGAAATGGGCAGAAGACATGAACAGACATTTCTGCAAAGAAGACATCCAGATGGCCATCTGACACATGAAAAAGTGCTCCATAACACTTGGCATCAGGGAAATACAAATCAAAACCACAATGAGATATCACCTCACACCAGTCAGAATGGCTAAAATTAACAAGTCAGGAAATGACAGATGCTGGCGAGGATGCGGAGAAAGTGGAACCCTCCTACACTGTTGGTGAGAATGCAAGCTGGTGCAACCACTCTGGAAAACAGCTTGGAGGTTCCGCAAAATGTTGGAAATAGAACTACCCTATGACCCAGCAATTGCACTACTGGGTATTTACCCTAAAGATACAAACGTAGTGATCCGAAGGGGCACGTGCACCCAAATGTTTATAGCAGCAATGTCTACAATAGCCAAACTATGGAAAGAACCTAGATGTCCGTCAACAGATGAATGGATAAAGAAGATGTAGTATATATACACAATGGAATACTATGCGGTCATCAAAAGAAATGAAATCTTGCCATTTGCGACAACGTGGATGGAACTAGAGGGTATCATGCTTAGCGAAATAAGTCAATCAGAGAAAGACAACTATCATATGATCTCCCTGATATGAGGGAGAGGAGATGCAACATGGGGGTTTAAGGGGGTAGGAGAAGAGTAAATGAAACAAGATGGGATTGAGAGGGAGACAAATCATAAGTGACTCAATCTCACAAAACAAACTGAGGGTTGATGGGGGGAGAGGGGTTGGGGGGGGTGGGGTTATGGACATTGGGGAGGGTATGTGCTATGGTGAGTGTTGTGAAGTGTGTAAACCTGGCGATTCACAGACCTGTACCCCTGGGGATAAAAATATATGTTTATATAAAAAAAAAGAAATATAAACTAAGTTTTATTTCTAAAAAAAAAAAAAAGAAAAAAGAAATAGAAATGCTGACTTAGCACTCAATTGTGATACCAACCATGATGCTGACCATGATACCATGTGATAACAACATGGAAGGGTTTTTGACTATGGATAAGGATAAAGATTCATTCTCATGCTTTTTCCCAATGGATAATTCTAGTTGAGTAAGCCATGTAGCCACTGTCTTGAAAATGACATCAAGAAATTCCTAAATAGTTTTCAATCCAAGGAGAAAGGTATACTTAAGTTGAGGGTTTGGCTAATGCACCAAAAGGATATGTTTAACTCAGACCAGAAAGCTTCTGAATAAAGAATAACTATCAGAGCAAAGAGATCGAAATTTAAAGAGCTGTAAGTCTGTCATAGTGATAATGGAAGCACTTAGTAACACATCTGGTTCCTGTTTATTTTCCAAATTGTCATGTCTCTATTTATCCATAGGTCAGAATTCTGGAAAGCTTAATCTGCTGGGAACCAAAACACAAATTAGAAAGAAAGTTATCTTCTAATCAGAAAATTTGTATTATAAAGATCATGAATTTTCTCTGTGGGAGAAACAAAACTATCAGAAAATACATAGAGAAATAGATGATGATAATGTAGATATAGATAGATATAGATAGATAGATGACAGATAGATGACAGATAGATAGATAACAGATATGGTAAATAGATAAAATTAGTAAAATAAAGCCATGAATTATACTAACAAGATATCCTGTCAATTTTAAGAAACGATTTCCCAACCTCCATTCGGGTCCTGTGAAGTTAAAGAGAGAGGATTTTTAAGGCAAACCTTCAGCTATTCTTGCTATTCTTGCTATTCTTGCCCCCGACTTACTCTGAATATTCATATTTGCCCCCTTTTTTATCAATTCTACCCAGTGTTAATTCCTGCTGTCTTTTGTTTGATCTCTCATTCTTTCCTCTTTACTTATCATGACTATGTATCTTCATGACTTATGTCCTTATATCAGCCAAAAATTTAGCCTTTCTTACTTATAGGTTCCCCTCCTCTTATCTGCTCTTTTCTCCTTTTTAAATTGATTTTCTCTATTATTCATTTGACTATAGCTGATATACAACACTATATTAGCTTCAGGTGTGCAACAAAATGACTCAATATATCTATACATTATGCTATGTTCACAAGTATAGTTACCATCTATCACCATACAATGCTATTACAATATTATTGTCTATATTTCCTATGCTGTACCTTTTATTTCCATGGTTTATTCATTCTATAACTGGAAGTCTGTATCTCCTACTCCCCTTCACCTATTTTTCCCATCCCCTACCTCCCTTCCTTCTGAAAATTAATCAGTCTCTATTTATAGGTCTAATTCTGCTTTTTGTTTCTTCGTTTTTTAGATTCAACATATGGGTGAAATCTTATGGTATTTGTTTTTTTCACCTTACTTCACCTGACTTACTTCACCTATAATAATATCTTCTAGATCCATCCATGTCACAAATGGCAGGATCACATCCTGTTTTATGGATATCTATCTATCTATCTATCTACATATGATAGATAGATATCCATAAATCTACATATGATAGATATGTAAATTTCTACATATGTAGATTTATAGATATCTACATTGATAGATACATAGATAGATAGATGATAGATCCTTCTTTTGTACTGATAGATAGATAGATAGATTATAGATAGATAGATAGATAGATAGATAATTGATAGATAGATAGATACCTCTTTTGTACCCAGTTTTCTATCAGTGGACATTCAGGTTGCTTTTATATCTTGGCTATTGTAAATACCCTGCAATAAACATAGGGGTGCATATATCTTTTCAAATTAGTGTTTTTGTTTTCTTTGAGTAAATACCCAAAGAAATCCAGAATTATTAGACCATATGGTATATATATATATATATATATATATTTTGTTTTGTTTTGTTTTGTTTTGTTTTGTTTTTGAGGAAACTCCATACTGTTTTCCACACTGGCTGTAACAATTTGCATTCCCACCAAAAGAACATGAAGGCTTGTTTTTCTTCACTGACTTACCAAAATATTGTATTTTCTGTGTTTTCTACTTTAGCCACTCTAACAGGTGTAAGGTGACATCTCATTGTGGTTTCAATTTGCATTTCCCTGATTATTAATTTTAAGGATATGTCATGTGTCTGATGGTTATGTGCATGTCTTCTTTGGAAAAATGTCTATTCATATCTTGCTTTTTTCATGTCTTCTGCCCATTTTTTTAATCACACTGTGTTTTGATATTGAGTTGCATAAGTTCTTTGTACATTTTAGATATTAACCCCTTTTTAGATACATTATTTGCAAATATCTTCTCCAATTCAGTAGTTGCCTTTTGTTTTGGTGATGGTTTACTTTGCTGTGCAAAAGGTTTTTATTCTAAGATAATCCAAATAGTTGATTTTTGCTTTTGTTTTCCTTACCTGAGGAAACATATCTAGAAAAAGTTGTTACAATTGGTGTCAAAGAAATTGCTGCCTGCCTTCTAAGATTCTTATGGCTTTAATCTCACATTTAGATCTTTAATCCAATCTGAGTTCATGTTTCTGTGTGCTATAAAAAAAATGGTCCAGTTTCATTCTTTTGCATGTAGCTGCCCAGTTTTCCCAGCACAATTTATTGAAAATGTGAATTTTCCATTGTATATCCTTGCCTCCTTTCTCAATGATTAATTAAACAAATAAGAATGGGTTGATTTCTGGGCTCTCTATCCTGTTCTATTGATATATGTCTATTTTTTGCCAGTACCATACTGTTTTCATTACTGCATCTTTGTAGTTTATTTCACAGTCTGGGGTTGTGATACCTAACAGTTTTTTACTTCTTTCTCAAGATTGCTTTGGCTATTCTGGCTCTATTGTGGTTCTATACAAGATTTATGATGCTTTGTTATGGTTCTGTGAAAAATGTTGGTGGTATGATAAGGACTTTATTCAATATATAAATTGAATTGTGTAGAATAGACATTTTAACGATATTGGTTCTTCCAATCCATGAAAATGGAATATTTTCTCATTTTTTGTGTCACCTTCAATTTCATCAATATATTGTAGTTTCCAGATCACAGGTATTTTACCTCCTTGGTTAGATTTACTTTTAGGTATTGTATCCTTTTTGGTGCAACAGTAAGTGGAATTATTTTCTTAATTTCTCCTTCTGCTAACTTGTTATTCGTATATAGCAATGTTACCAATTTCTGCATATTAATTTTGTATCCTGCAAGTTTACTGAATTCATTGTTACTTCTAGTAGTTTTTCAGTAGACTATTTAGGGTTTTCTACGTACAGGAATGTGTCATCTGCAAAGAATGACACTTTAACTTCTTCCTTACCAATAATAGATGCATTTTATTTCTTTTCATCATCTGATTGCTGTGGCTAGGACCTCTAGTACTATGCTGAATGGAAGTGGTGAACGTGGACATTTTTGTATTGTTCTTGATCTTAATCAAGGAAAAGTTCTCAGTTCTTCACCATTGAGTGTAATGTTAGCTGTGGATTTTTTCATAAATGGACTTTATTATGTTGAGGTATGTTCACCCTTAACCTATTTTTTTTTGAGAAATTCCATCATGAATGGGTGTTATACTTTTTCAAATGCTATGAAAAGATTCCAAATGTCCATCAACTGATGAATGGATAAAGAAGGTGTGGTAAAAATAAAAAAAAAGGTGTGGTATATATAGACAATAGAATATTACTTAGCAATCAAGAAGAATGAAATCTTGACATTTGCAATGATGTTGATGAAGATAGAGCATTATACTAAATGAAAGAAGTCAATCAAGGAAAGACAAACACCATATGATTTCATTCATACGTGGAATTTAAGAAATAAAACAAAGGAACAGGGAGAAGGGAGAAGAGAGGCAAACCAAGAAATAGACTCTTAACTATAGAGAACAAAGTGATGGTTACTTGAAGGGATGTGGGTGGGGTGTGGGATGACGCTGGAAAATTTCCTTCCTCTTTTATTTTTTTGAAAAATTATGAAAAGTATAAGTATTAACTCTTCTTTAAATGTTTGGTAGGATTCTCCTGTGAATCCATCTAGTCCTGGACTTTTAATTTTTGATATTCTTAAAATTGTTAATTCAATATCACTACTAGAAATTGATATTCTCAGATTTTCTTTTTTTTAAGATTTTTATTTATTTGTCTGACAGAGAGAGAGAGCACGAGCAGAGGCAGTAGAGGGAGAGGGAGAAGCAAGCTCTCCACTGAACAGGGAGCCCAATATGGGGCTTGATCCCAGGATCTTGGGATCATTAACTGAGCTGCAGGCAGACACTTAACAAACTGAACCACCGAGGCACCCCAATATTCTCAGATTTTCTATTTCTATCTGATTCAATTTTGGATGATTCTGGGTTTCTAGAAATTTATCCATTTCTTCTAGATTGACTAGTGTGTTGGCATATATATATATTTTTTTCTTATAATACTTTATATTTCTGAAGTGTCAGCTGATACTTTTCTTTCTGATTTTATTCATTTAGATCCTTTTTTTTCTGAGACTTATTAAGGTTTTTTTTTTAATTTTTTTAATTTATTTTCAGCATAACAGTATTCATTGTTTTTGCACCACACCCAGTCTCCATGCAATCCGTGCCCTCTCCAATACCCACCACCTGGTTCCCCAACCTCCCACCCCCTGCCCCTTCAAAAGCCTCAGATTGTTTTTCAGAGTCCATGGTCTCTCATGGTTCACCTCCCCTTCCAATTTCCCTCAACTCCCTTCTCCTCTCCATCTCCCTTTGTTCTCCATGTTATTTGTTATGCTCCACAAATAAGTGAAACCATATGATAATTTGCCCTCTCTGCTTGATTTATTTCACTCAGCATAATCTCTTCCAGTCCCATCCATGTTGCTACAAAAGTTGAGTATTCATCCTTTCTGATGGAGGCATAATACTGCATAGTGTATATGGACCACATCTTCCTTATCCATTAGTCCACTGAAGGGCATCTTGGTTCTTTCCACAGGTTGGCAACCGTGGCCATTGCTGCTATAAACATTGGGGTACAGATGGCCCTTCTTTTCACTACATCTATATCTTTGGGGTAAATAACCAATAGTGAAATTGTAGGGTCATAGGGAAGCTCTATTTTTAATTTCATAAGGAATCTCCACACCGTTATTCCAAAGTGACTGCACCAACTTGCATTCCCACCAATAGTGCAAGAGGGTTCCCCTTTCTCCACATCCTCTCCAACACATGTTGTTTCCTGTCTTGCTAATTTTGGCCATTCTAACTGGTGTAAGGTGGTATCTTAATGTGTTTTTGATTTGAATCTCCCTGATGGCTAATGATGATGAACATTTTTTCATGTGTCTGATAGCCATTTGTATGACTTCATTGGAGAAGTGTCTGTTCATATCTTCTGCCCATTTTTTTTATATGATTGTCTGTTTTGTGTGTGTTGAGTTTGAGGAATTCTTTATAGATCCTGGATATCAACCTTTTGTCTGTACTGTCATTTGCAAATATCTTCTCCCATTCCGTGGGTTGCCTCTTTGTTTTCTTGACTGTTTCCTTTGCTGTGCAGAAGCTTTTGATTTTGATGAAGTCCCAAAAGTTCATTTTTGCTTTTGTTTCCTTTGCCTTTGGACACATATCTTGAAAGAAGTTGCTGTGGCTGATATCGAAGAGGTTACTGCCTATATTCTTCTCTAGGATTCTGATGGATTCCTGTCTCACGTTGACGTCTTTTATACATTTTGAGTTTATCTTTGTGTATGGTGTAAGAGAATGGTCGAGTTTCATTCTTTTACATATAGCTGTCCAGTTTTCCCAACACCATTTATTGAAGAGTCTGTCTTTTTTCCACTGTATATTTTTTCCTGTTTTGTCGAAGATTATTTGACCATAGAGTTGAGGGTCCATATCTGGGCTCTCTACTCTGTTCGACTGGTCTGTGTGTCTGTTTTTATGCCAGTACCATGCTGTCTTGGTGATCACAGCTTTGTAGTAAAGCTTGAAATCAGGTAACGTGATGCCCCCAGTTTTATTTTTGTTTTTCAACATTTCCTTAGTGATTCAGGGTCTCTTCTGATTCCATACAAATTTTTGGATTATTTGCTCCAGTTCTTTGAAAAATACCGGTGGAATTTTGATTGGAATGGCATTAAAAGTATAGATTGCTCTAGGGAGTATAGACATTTTAACAGTGTTTATTCTTCCGATCCAAGAGCATGGAATGGTCTTCCATCTTTTTGTGTCTTCTTCAATTTCTTTCATGAGTGTTCTGTAGTTCCTCGAGTGCAGATCCTTTACATCTTTGGTTAGGTTTATTCCCAGGTATCTTATGGTTCTTGGTGCTATAGTAAATGGAATTGATTCTCTAATATCCCTTTCTGTATTTTCATTGTTATTGTATAAGAAAGCCACTGATTTCTGTACATTGACTTTGTATCCTGCCACGTTGCTGAATTGCTGTATGAGTTCTAGTAGTTTGGGGGTGGAGTCTTTGGGTTTCCCATATAAAGAATCATGTAATCTGCAAAAAGAGAGAGTTTGACTTCTTCATTGCCAATTTAGATACCTTTTATTTCTCTTTGTTGTCTGATTGCTGTTACTAGGACTTCTAATACTATGTTGAAGAAGAGTGGTGAGAGTGGGCATCCTTGTCGTGTTTCTGATCTCAACGGGAAGGCTGCAAGCTTTTTCCCATTGAGGATGATATTTGCTGTGGGTCTTTCATAGATAGATTTTATGAAGTTCGGGAATGTTCCCTCTATCCCTATACTTTGTATGTTGTCTACAAGAGACCCATTTTGAACCTAAAGATACACCCAGACTGAAAGTGAAGGGATGGAGAAGCATCCTTCATGCCAATGGGCCTCAAAAGAAGGCCGGGGTAGTGATTATCATATCAGACAAATTAGATTTTAAACTAAAGACTGTAGTCAGAGATACAGAAGGACACTACATCATTCTTAAAGGGACTATCCACCAAGATGATCTAACAATTGTAAATATCTATGCCCTCAATATGGGAGCAGCCAATTACATAAGAAAACTGTTAATCAAGATAAAGAGTCATATTGATATGAATACATTATTAGTAGGAGATCTTAACACGCCTCTCTCAGAAATAGACAGATCATGGAAGCAGAAAATCAATAAAGAAACAAGAGCATTGAATGACACATTGGACCAGATGGACCTCATAGATATATACAGAACATTCCACCCTAAAACAAAATACTCATTCTTCTCAAGTGCACATGGAACCTTCTCAAGAATAGACCACATACTGGATCACAAATCAGGAATCAACTGATACCAAAAGACTGAGATACTTTCCTGCACATTCTCAGATCACAATGCTTTGAAACTGGAGCTCAATCACAAGGAAAAGTTCAGAAGGAACTCAAACACCTGGAAGCTAAAGACCACCTTGCTTCAGAATGCTTGGATCAACCAGGAGATCAAAGAAGAACTGAAACAATTCATGGAAACCAATGAGAATGAAGACATTTCGGTCCAAACCTGTGGGATATAGCAAAGGCGGGCCTAAGGGGGAAATACATAGCCATCCAAGCCTCCCTTAAAAAAATTGAAAAATCCAGAACACAGCAGCTGTCTCTACACCTTAAAGAACTGGAGAATCAACAACAAATCAAACCAACTCCACACATAAGAAGGGAAATAATCAAGATTAGAGGTGAGATCAATGAGGTAGAAACCAGAGATACAGTAGAACGTATCAATAAAACTAGAAGCTGGTTTTTTTAAAGAATCAATAAGATCGATGAACCATTGGCCACACTAATCCAAAAGAAAAGAGAGAAAGCCCAAATTAATAAAATTATGAATGAAAAGAGAGAGATCACAACTAACAGTAGAAACAATCATCAGAAGTTATTATCAACAGTTATATGCCAATAAGCTAAGCAACCTAGATGAAATGGATACATTCCTGGAAAACTATAAACTCCCAAAATTGAACCAGGAAGAAATTGACAACCTGAATAGACCGATATCTAGTAACGAGATTGAAGCAGTGATCAAAAACCACCAAAAAAACAAGAGCCCAGGACCTGATGGATTCCCTGGGGAATTCTACCAAACTTTCAGAGAAGAAATAACACCTATTCTCCTGAAGCTGTTTCAAAAAATTGAAGCAGAAGGAAAATTTCCAGTCTCTTTCTATGAATCCAGCATTACCTTGATCCCCAAACCAGGCACCCTACCAAAAAGGAGAATTTCAGACCAATATCACTGATGAATATGGATGCTTAGATTCTCAACAAGATCCTAGCAAACAGGATCCAACAGCACATTAAAAAGATTATCCACCCTGACCAGATGGGATTCATTCCTGGGCTACAAGGATGGTTCAACATTCGCAAATCAATCAATGTGATAGAACAAATTAATATGAGAAGAGAGAAGAACCACATGGTCCTCTAAATTGATGCAGAAAAAGCATTTGACGAAATCCAGCATCCATTCCTGATTATTAAGGTTTTGTCACCTTTGTTTATCTTCTCCCAAAATCAATTTTGATTTTATTGATCTCTCTCTGTGTGTCTTTTTCTTTTCTTTTCTTTTCTTTTTTTGGTCTGTTTCATTTATTTCTGATCTTTATTATTTCCTTCCTTCTATTTCACTTGGGTTTTGTTTGTTCTTCTTTATCTTGTTCCTTTATATATTGTTTATATGAGTTTTTGTTTGTTTCTTGAGGTAGCTCTGTACTGTTATGCATTTCCCTTTTAGAACTGCTTTTGCACTACTGGGAATTTATCCCAAAGCTACAGATGTAGTGAAAGGAAGGGCCATATGTACCCAATGTTCATACCAGCAATGGCCACAATAGCCAAACTGTGGAAAGAGCCAAATTGTCCTTCAACAGATGAATGGATAAAGAAGATATAGCCCATACATACAATGGAATATTATGCCTCCATCGAAAAGGATGAATACCTAACTTTTGTATTAACATGGACGGAACTGGAGGAGATTATGCCGAGTGAAATAAAACAAGCAGAGAGAGTCAATTATCATATGGTTTCACTTACTTTTGGAGCACAAGGAATAACATGGAGGACATTAGGAGAAGGAAAGGAAAAGTGAATTGGAATAAATTGGAGGGTGAGATTAAGCATGAAAGACTGTGGACTCTGAGAAACAAACTGAGGATTTTGGAGGGGAAGGAGTAAGGGGTTAAGTGAGCCTGGTGGTGGGTATTAATGAGGGCACATATTGCATGGAGCATTGGGTGTGGTGCATAATCAATGAATCTTGGAACACTGAAAAAATAAAATTAAATAAAAAAAAAGATCTGGGGGCGCCTCGGTGGCTCAGTGGGTTAAAGCCTCTGCCTTCAGCTCAGGTCATGGTCTTGGCATCCTGGGATCGAGCCCCGCATTCGGCTCTCTGCTCAGCGGGGAACCTGCTTCCTCCTCTCTCTCTGCCTGCCTCTCTGACTGCTTGTGATCTCTGTCAGTCAAATAAACAAATAAAATCCTTAAGAAAAAAAAAAAAAAAAAAAACAAAAGAACTGCTTTTGCTGCGTCCCAAACATTTTGGACTGTTGTGTTTCCATTTTTATTTGTCTCAGTGCATTTTTTTTAATGTCTTCTTAGATTTCTTTGTTGACATATTGGTTGTTTTAAATCATGGTGTTTAACTTTCATGTGCTTGTGTTTTCCCATTTTTTCCCCTTGATTTCTAGTCTCACATCACTGTGATCAGAAAAAAAAATGTATAGTATGATTTCAATCTTCTTAAATTTATTAATACTTGTTCTGTGACATATCACTTGATCTATTTTGAAGAACATTCCATGTGCAGTTAAGAAGAATGTGTAGTCTCTTACTTTTGGCTGGAATATTCTGTATATATATGTTTTGCCCATCTGGTCTAATGTAGCATTCAAAGATCCTGTTTCCTTGTTGATTTTCTGCCTAGATGATCTATCCATTGATGTAATTGAGGTGTTAACATCCACTATTATTATTCTATTAACATTAATTTCTCTCTTTAAGTCTATTAATATTTGCTTTATGTATTCAGGTGCTTCAATGTTGGGTGAAAAGATATTTATTGTTATATTGACCTTTGGATTGATTCACTTCTTATGAAGTAATGCCCTTCTTTGTCTCTTGTTATAATATTGTTTAAATTCTATTTTGTCTGATGTAAGTATTGTTACCACAGCTTTCTCTCTCTTCTCTTTGTGTGGTAAGTCTTTTTCCATCCCTTAACTTTCAGTCCATATGTGCCATTAAGATTGAGATAAGCCCTTTTGTAGGCAGCATAAAGATAGGTCTTATTTTTCATCCATTCCTCCATCCTATGTCTTTGGATTGGAGCATTTAAGCCATTTACATTTAAAGTAATTATTGAGAGGAAATCCATCTGAGGAATGAGATAACAAAGTGGACAACTAGAGGGAGAAAACTGGTCACACTGTGGAAAGTAGGAGGTGTGGAGATGTGATCTGGGGGAGGAAAGAATCACCAACTGCAGAGAATAGAGACTCTGAATCAGGGAGAGGGAAGAGAGAGAGAGGGAAACAGAAAGACAGAGATAGAGAACACAGGGTATTGCACAAGAAAAACACTTCCCCAAAACAATTAATGAGGAAAATAAGAGGCACTGATAATTGCAAATTTTTACAAGTAACAGATCTCAAAGTGTGAAATTTTATGTCTATGTTATCACGAAGGTGGAGCCTGGTGAGCATAGCAGTGTTTCTGTGAAGGAGGACAGAGGCCCAAAATTTGACAACATGGTTCAGGAATCCTCTGGATTGCATTGGGAGAGACAGTTCCCCATTTGGAGTGCATTTGAGAGAGATGGCACTGCCTCTCAGGGGACAAAAGAGCCATTGGACACCACTGAGTTGCCCTGTTAATTGGCCTATGAGCAGAGACACCAGTTGAGGGCAGCCCACCTGGATGGTAGCTCTTTACTGCACTTTACCATAAACTCCAACCCTTGCATATTCATAAAACTGCCCTTATGGGACAAAATGGCATGAGCCAGTGTGTTGAGACCCACCCCCAGAGGATCAGTAAGTGTCCGTGACTACTTAGTTCCTAAAATCTGGAGTTTTGAAACCTCACCAGCATGACTGAGATAAAATACAAAAGCACTGCCATTTGGTAGGTAGATAGCTCAGACAAAGAATGGTGAATGCAGGGATTTAAGGAATGCCTGGGAACCATGAGCAAGACTGCTCTTCCATAAGAGCTACATGAACAGCAGTGGGAGCAAACTACCTCCTCCAGGGTTGAGAAAGTCAGCTCATGCCATTTGTATCCCTGTCCATGACCATGGAGAGACTGAAGTGAGCATTACAGCACCCACAGAATAGGCTTGAGTTACTTTCACCAAACGCTGAATACCCCCTTGCTCTGAAGATGCTTTTCTATGAGAATAGGTTTGCCTCAGAGTCAGAAAAACAGTGGTACCTCCCTCAGAACACTAGCACAAACCCTCTGAAACCACCAAGTCTACTGACCATAGGATGCTGCAAATATTCAGCTCTAGGGGAAATATAATCTAGCCTCTTGTAAAAGGTAAGCCAAAACACATTTGGTTAAAACTCACCAAACAGTGGACTCCCTACCGCAGGGAAGGAGAAACTTTGCAGAAGACTGACCTGAGGGAAAGAACAGCCAAGACATAATAGCAGAGTGCACACAGCAAACACCAGAAACACTTCCTTAAGTGTCAGGCTCTGGATAGTGTATTACTTCTTATTAATATAACTCTTATCCTCAGTAGTAGGAAACATAATAGGCTTTCCTAACACACACAAGACAGAGACCTAGACAAAATGCCAAAATGGGGGAATTTATACCAAAGAAAGAACAAGAAAAGGTCACAGACAGGGAACTAATCAAAACATATGTATAAGTAATATGACTGAACAGAATTAAAAAAATATCTTAAAGAGACTAGCTGGGCTTGAGAAAAGCAAAGAAGAAACTAGGGAGTCCTTACCATAGACATAAAAGACATAGCAACTTTTCAGGATGAAATTTTTTAAAAAATTAAAAAAATTTTAAGAACCAACATACAAAATCAACTGAATGTAATGACTACAAGGGTGGAAAGAGAGGAATGAATAGCTGATATGAGATAAAATTATGGAAAATAATGAAACTGAAAAAGAGAGGGAAAGAAAAAAATTGGATAAAAAGGGTAGACTTAAAATATCTCAGCAAATCCAAAAAACACAGTAACATTCATAACATTCATATCATAAGGGTCCCAGGAAAAAAGAGAGTAAAAAGGGGATAGAAGGTTTATTTGAGCAAATTATAGCTTAAAATGTCCCTAATCTGGGGAAGGAAACATATCCAAATCCAAGAGACCCAGAAAACTCACCTGAAAATCAACAAAAGGAGACCAAAACCAAGATACATTGTAGTAAATTCTCAAAATATAGAGATAGAGACAGAATTCTAAAAGCAGCAAGGGTAAAGAAATCCTAACCCACAAGGGAAGATAAAAAATAATAAGATACCAAAACATAAGTTTAACAGGAGAACTCTTCCCATAAACCTGGCAGGCCAGAAAAAGTGGCATGTTATATTCAAAAGTTCTAATGGGTAAAATATGCAGCCAAGAATACTTTATTAACCAAAGCTGTCATTCAGAATAGAAGGAGTGATAGTTTCTTAAACAAAAATTAAAGGAGTTTGTGACCACTAAACCAGCCATGCAAGAAATACAAAAGAGGACTATGTAACAGACTAGAAAGGAACAAAGAAAATCCCCAGAATAATAATAATAACATTATTATTATTACTCAATAATATTATAGCATTACTATAGTATTACACAATAATACCAATAATCACCAATAAGTAAATGGACTAAATGTTCCAATCAAAAGATATAGGGTATCAGAGTGGATGAAAACAAAACAAAACCTACACACAACAAAAGCCATCTACACGCTGTCTACAAGAGTCTCATTTTAGGCCTAAAGCACCTCCAGATTAAATATGAGAAGATGGAGAACCATCTATAATGCTAATGAACATCAAAAGAAAGCTGGAGTACCTATAGTTATATCAAACTAGATTTTAAACCAAAGAGTACAGCAAGAGATGAAGAAAGGCATTGTATCATAATAAAGTGGTCTATCCAACAAGATCTATTGATAGCAAATATTTATGCCCCCAACTCAGGAGCACCCAAATATATAAATCAACTAATATAAAACATAATGAAACTCATTGATCAAAGTACAGTAATTGTAGTGGACTTTAACACCCCACATACAATAATGGACAGGTGATCTAAGAAGCAAACCAACAAGTAAACAGTGACTTTGAATGACATACTGGACCAGATAGACCTAACAGATATATCCAGAACATTTCATCTTAAAGCAGCAGAATGCACATTCTTTTCAAGTACACATGGAACATTCCCCAGAATAGATCACATACTATGTCACAAATCATTTCTGAACAACTACAAAAAGATTGAGATCATACCATGCATATTTTCTGACCAAATGGTATGAAACTTGAAATCAACCACAAGAAAAAAAAAATTAGAAAGAACACAAATACATGGAGGTTAAAGAACATCTTGCTAAATAATGAATGAGTTAACATGGAAATTAAAGAAATTTTAAAAAAACTATATGGAGAAAATTGAAAATGAAAAGATGATTGTCCAAAACCTTTGAAATGAAGCAAAAGCGGTCCTAAGAAAGAAGTATAAAACAGCACAGGACTACCTCAAGAAGCAAGAAAAGTCTCAAATACACAATGTAATCTTACACATAAAGAAGATAAAAAAAAAAAACAGCAAATAAGGCCTTGAGCAGCAGAAGTAGGGAAATAATAATGATTAGAGCAGAAATAAATTTCATACAAACAAACAAAAACAGTATAACACATCAACGAAACCAGTAGCTGTTTCTTTGAAAGAATTAATAAAATTAATAACCCGCAGCTTGACTTATTAAAAAGAAAAGAGAAAGAATCCAAATAAAATTGTGAATGAAAGAGGAGAGATCACAACTAACACCACAGATACACAGTTATAAAATAATACTATCTGCAATTCTATGTAAACAAATTGGGCAATCTGGAAGAAATGGACAAATTCCTAGAAACATATAAACTACCAAAACAAACAGGAAGAAACTGAAAATTTGAACAGACCCATACCCCACAAAGAAATTGAATCAGTAATCAAAAATCTCCCAATAAAAAGAGTCTGGGGTCAGATGGTGTCCCATGGGACTTCTACCAGACATTTAAAGTGGAATTAATTCTTATTCTTCTCAAACTGTTTCAAAAAAAAAAAAAAAATTGAAATGGGAAGAAAAAATCCAAACTCATTCTATGAGGCTTGTCAAAACCATACAAAGATCCCACTGAAAGGGAGAATTAATGGCCCAAATCCCTGATGAACATGGATGCAAAAAGTTCCAAGAAGGATCTAATAAATCAAATGCAACACTACATTAAAAGAATTGTTCACCATGTTCAAGTGGGGTATATAATTAGGTGGCAAGTGTGGTTCAATATAGGCCAATTAATCAGTGTGATACACCAAATTAATAAAAGAAAAGATAAAACCATATGATCTTCTAAATAGATGCAGAAAAATTGAAAAATATAGCATCCCTTTTTTCACATTTGAGATGCAAATTTCTTTTTTTAAAATTGTGTTATGTTAGTCACTATACAGTACATCATTAGTTTTTGATGTAGTGTTCCATGATTCAGTGTTTGTGTGTAACACCCAGTGCTCCATGCAATGCGTGCCCTCCTTAATACCCACCACCAGAGTCACCAATCACCCTCATCCCATTAAAACCCTCAGTTTGTTTCCTAGAGTCTCTCATGATTCATCTCTCACTCAGATTGCCCCCTTCATTTTTCCCTTTCTTCTCCTAAAATTCTCCATGCTAACCTTTATGTTCCACAAGTAATTGAAACCATATAATTGACTTTCTTTGCTTAACTCATTCTACTTGGCATTATCTCCTCCAGTCCCATCCATGCTGAAGCAAAAGTTGGGTATTCATCCTTTTTGATGACTGAGTAATATTCCATTGTGTATATGGACCACATCTTCTTTATCCATTCGTCTGTTGAAGGGCATCTTGGCTCTTTCCACAGTTTGTATATTGTGGATATTGTTGATATGATCATTGGGATACACGTGCCCCTTCTTTTCACTACATCTGTATCTCTGGGGTAAAAAGCCAGTAGTGCTATTACTGGGTCAGAGAGTACCTCAATTTTTAATCTTTTGAGGAACTTCCACAATGTTTTCCAAAGTGGCTGAACCAAGTTGCATTCCTGCCAACAGTGTAAGAGGGTTCCCTATTCTCCACAACTTCTCCGACATTTGTTTTTCCTGCCTTGTCAATTTTTGCCATTCTAACTAGTGTAAAGTGGTATCTCAAAGTGTTTTTATTTAATTTTATAATTTTTATTTTTTCAACTGTTTTATTAACATATAATGTATTGTTTGTCCCAGGGGTACAGGTCTGTACCTGTATGTGTACCAGGCTTACACATTTCACTGCACTCACCATAGCACATACCCACCCCAATGTCCATAACCAAACCACCCTATCCCTACCTCCAAACCCCCCAGAAACCCCGAGTTTGTTTTGTGAGATTGAGTCTCTTATGGTTTGTCTCTTTGATTTGAATTTCCCTGATGGCGAACGTTTATGAACATTTTTTCATGTGTCTGTTAGCCATTTGTATGTCTTCTTTGGAGAAATGTCTGTTCTTGTCTTCTGCCCATTTATTAACTGGATTATTTGTTTAGTGGTGTTGAGTTTGAGAAGTTCTTTATAGATCTTGGATATCAGCCCTTTGTCTGTAGTGTCATTTGCAAATATCTTCTCCCATTCTGTGGGTTAACTCTTTGTTTTGTTGACTGTTTCACAGTTTCCTTTGCTATGCAAAAGCTTTTCATCTTGATGAAATCCCAAAAGCTCATTTTTGCTTTTGTTTCCCTTGCCTTTGGAGACAAGTCTTTTTTTTTTTTTTTTTTTTTTTTTTTTTTTTTTTTAAGAGAGAGAAAGACAGCAAGAGAGGGAACACAAGAAGGCGGAATGGGAGAGGGAGAAGCAGATCTCTTGTGGATCATGCAGACCAAAGCAGGGCTCCATCCCAAGACCCTGGGGTCATGACCTGAGCCAAAGGCAGACAGATGCTTAATGACTGAACCACCCCTGGAGATGTGTTTTGAAAGAAGTTGATGTGGCCAATGTCAAAGAGCTTACTGCCTATTTTCTCCTCTAGGATTTTGATGAATTCCTGTCTCACATTGAGGTATTTCATCCATTTTGAGTTTATCTTTGTTTATGATGTAAGAGAATGATTGAGTTTCATTCCTCTGTATATAACTGTCCAATTTTCTGAGTACCATTTACTAAGAGACTGCCTTTTTCCATTGGATATTTTTTTCATGCTTTGTGAAAAGGTTGACCATAGAGTTTAGAGTCAATATTTGGTCTCTGTATTCTGTTTAACTGGTCTATGTGTCTGTTTTTTGTCAGTACCATGTTCTCTTGGTGATCACAGCTTTATAATATAGCTTGAAATCAGGCAATGTGATGTCCCCAGCTTTGTTTTTTTTTATTTTCAGCATTTCCTTGGTATTCAGGTTCATTTCTGTTTCCATACAAATTTTAGTATTGTTTGTTCTAGCACTTTGAAAAATGTCATTGGTGTTTTGACTGGGATGGCATTGGAAGTATAGATTGCTCTGGGCAGCATAGAAATTTTAACAATGTTTATTCCTCTGATCCATGAGCATGGACTGTTTTTCCATATTTTTGTTTTCTTTAACTTCTTTCATTAATGTTTCATAGTTCCTAGAGTGTAGACTATTTACCTCTTTGGTTAGGTTTATTCTAAGGTATCTTATAGGTTTTGGTGCTATTGTAAATGGAATCAATCTTCTCATTTCTCTTTCTAGAGTTACATTGTTAGTGTATAAGAAAGCAACTGATTTCTGTGCATTGATTTTATATCCTGTCACATTAGTGAATTGCTGAATGAGTTCTAATAATTTGGGGCTGGAGTCTTTTGGGTTTTCCATATAAAGTATCATATCATCTGAGAAGAGAGAGTTTGGCTTCTTCTTTGCCATATTAAATAATTTTTATTTCTTTTTGTTATGTGATTGCTGTTGCTAGGACTTCTAGTACTATGTTGAACAATTGTGGTAAGAGTGGGCATCCTTGTCGTGTTCCTGTGGGTTTTTTTATAGATGGATTATATGAAGTTGAGGAATGTCCCCTCTATCCCTATACTCTAAAGAGTTTTAATCAGGAAAGGATGCTGTCAAGTGCTTTTTCTGCATCAATTGAAAGGACCATGTGGTTCTTGTCTCTCCTTTTATTTGTGAGTTCAATCACACTGATTGATTTGTGAATGTTGAACCACCCTTGCGTCCTATGGATAAATCCCACCTCATCATGGTAGATAATCTTTTTTTAAATTTTTTTTTATTAAATTTTATTTTTTATAAACATATAATATATTTTTATCCCCAGGGGTACAGGTCTGTGAATCGCCAGGTTTACACACTTCACAGCACTCATCATTGCACATACCCTCCCCAATGTCCATAAGGTAGATAATCTTTTTAATGTACTGTTGGATCCTATTAGCTAGGATCTTGTTGAGAAACTTGGCATCCATATTCATCAGGGATGTTGGTCTGAAATTCTCCTTTTTGATGGGGTCTTTGCCTGGTTTGGGGATCAGGGTAATGCTGACATCATAGAAAGTGTCTGGAAGTTTTCCTTCTGTTTCTATTTTTTGAAACAACTTTAGGAGAATAGTCACTATTTCTTCATTGAATGTTTGGTAGGATTTCCCAGAGAATCCATCAGGTCCTGGACTCTTATTTTTTGGGAGGTTTTTGTTCACTGCTTCAATCTAGTTACTGGTTTTTGGTCTATTCAGGTTGTCGATTTCTTCCTGTTTTAGTCTTGGTAGTTTATAGGTTTCCAGGGAGCCACCCATTTCTTCCAGGTTGCTTAACTTATTGTCATATAGCTATTGATAGTAATTTCTTTCTTTTTTAAAATTTTTATTTATTTTTTTAAATTTCTTTTTAGTGTTCCAGAATTCATTGTTTATACACCACACCCAGTGCTCCATGCAATATCTGTCCTCCATAATACCCACCACCAGGCTCACCCAACCTTCCACACTACCCCCCTCCAAAACCCTCAGTTAGTTCCTCAGAGTCCATAGTCTCTCATGGTTCTTTTCCCCCTCCAATTTCCTCCAACTTCCTTCTCCTCTCCATCTCTCCATGTCCTCTGTGTTATTCCTTATGCTCCACAAATAAGTGAAAACATATGATAATTAACTCTCTCTGCTTGACTTATTTCACTCAGCATAATCTCTTCCAGTCCGTCCATGAGCAACCCAGGCATTCCAGTGGTCACATACTTTTTCAGTCTCTGCCAGTCCTGGAAGTTCCCTATCTCTCCATCCATTCTGAGTGACAGCCTTGTCAGATAAGGAATTCTTGGTTGCGTATTTTTTCTCATTTAGTACCCTGAATATGTCTTGCCAGCCCTTTCTGGCTTGCTGGTCTCTGTGCACAAGTCTGACATTATTCTGATGTTCCTCTGCATGTAAGGAATCTCTTCTCCCTAACTGCCCTTAAAATGGTTTCCTTGGTTCTAAGATTTGTGAGTTTTACGATTTTATGTTGGAGCATCTTGGGAAGGGTCTTCTCTGCCTCTAGGACACAAAAGCTTGTTTAATTTCTCAGATCAGGGAAGTTCTTGGCTACAATTTGCTCAAATATATCTTCTAGCCCTCTCTTTCTCTCTACCCCAACAGGGTTCCCAATAATTCTGGCCTTGGAATGTTTCATGACATCATTTATTCTCTAATTCTGTTTTCATGGATTTTAAGCTGTTTGTTCCAGGCCTCCTCCTACTCCTTCTTTTCTATCAGTTTGTCTTCAAGATCACCAATTTGTTCTTCTGCCTCATTTACCCTTAGTGTTAGAGCATCTAGAATAGATTGGATCTCATTGATTGCATTTTTATGTGGTACCAGATCTGCTCTCATTTCTGCCATTAAGGAATCTATGTTGCCATTAATAATTTTCTCCAGCCTGACTATTGTCTTCATAACTGCTACCCTGAAGTCTATTTCTGACATTGTGCTTAGATCCATATCCATTAGATCTGTGGGAGAGGCCACTGTCTCTGGGTCTTTTCTCTGTTGGGAGTTCCTCCTCCCAGTCATTCTGTTGAGCTGTATTTGAGAGGATGTGCAGCCAAAAATATCAACCATAATCCAGGCAAGTTTCACCTTGGGAAGGCTTGGCACAACTGGAAGTCAATAAAAACAAAATGAAACACCAAACAAAACAAACAAACCAAAAATACAGTGAAAAGGAGACCCAAGAGTAAGATTTATAAAGTACAAAAACAAAAACAAGCAAAAAGACTGACAAAAGACAAATAATAAAAGGAACCCAAAATAAAAGGGGGGGTGGCAGGAAGATGGCTATAATCCCTTGGGAAGAGTATTTCATTTCTTCTTGGGTGTATTTTTTTCCTGTTTGTTAGAAACCTCTACTTCCCAGAGATACAGGGAAATTAAAAGTGGTGTATATATATATAAAGGTAGTAGTGAATAGGGGGGAAAAGGGGCTACATTGGAGCTCCTATCTAGCTGTCTATCTATCTAAACGAAAAAGAAAAAAAAAGTACATGTATGAAAAATTTCAGTTTAAAAGTTTACTATAGGGGTTGACTGGGTGGCTCAGTGGGTTAAGATTCTGCCTTCGGCTCAGGTCATGATCTTAGGGTCCTGGGATTGAGCCCCACAGGGGGCTCTCTGCTCAGCAGGGGGCCTGCTTCCCCTTCCCCCTCTGTCTGCCTCTCTGCCTACTTGTGATCTCTCTCACACTCTCAAATAAATAAAATCTTTAAGAAAAAGTTACTATGGAATATGTTGTATTAAACATCTAGTTGAAATGATAAGTAAGTTTTAAAAAAATGAGAATGAATTTTTTAAAAAATTAAAATTTTTAAAAAAGAGAGAGAGAAAAGTTTATCTAAGAAATATACAGACCACGAGGCAATTCCAGCAGCTTAATACACTGTTTTCCCCTGGTGTTGGGGTTTTAGTTTCATGGGGACCCTGCAGCTGTTGTCCTTTTGTTCTTTCAGCTTGTCTTCTGGGTAGGGTCCTGCTGTGCTGTTTTTCAGTCAATCCTGCTTGGGCTGAGTTGTCCTGCCCCCATGAAGGGGCTGGATTCTGTGGAATCTGTGTTTTTGGCTTTTTTTTTCTGGAGACTTTTGTTCTCTGGTGGCTTTTCATGCCTTTTTTGAGGGTCAGAACAAAGTAAACTGTCTGCACCCTGACCTCCACCTCATAGAGAAGCCACAGTCTATTCCACTCTGAGCCCTCCAGAACACATAGGCTCCCTTATTTGTAAGTGCCTCTGAAAACTGTAGCCTCCCACAAGCAGTGCACACCCCCAGCAATCCTCTCAGTGGTTGCACCAGATCCCTGCTTGTCTCTATATCCCTGTGCCACGAAAACCATGAGAGATCCTTGTTTGGGTGAGCTTGGGCCCTGGTGGCAGCCATTTCTTGGACTGTGGGCTCCAGTCAAAGCCATGTCTTCTTGGGTGCAGGCAGTGGCAGTGACAGTGCTGGTGGCACTGGCAGCAGTGACAGTTGACTCAAGTCCACACAGGGTCCTCTCAGGCTGGGTTGGGCAGCAGCTGCAGCTGGTCCCAGAACCGTGGGCATAGGTCAGCACCTGTAGCTGCCCAGTCTCAGTGTTTTCCCCTTAAGCCCCTTTGTTATGTTTGAGTGCTGTTATCAGTCCCTTCCCATCTTGCAGCCACGGGTGTCCAAGCTACTGCTGGTCCCCAAGAACAGGGCACTTTTGAACTAGGGTATTACTTTCCAGTGGCTAGCTTCTGGTGGTTCCCTCCCCCATCTCTTTTTCCTCCAATACCTGTGTAATCCCAACTCCATCCTTTGTACCTCTTGACTGATCATCCTCTACCCCTGTAGAGATCCAGATGTGTATAATCTTACTTCTCAGGCTGATTTCATGGGTGTTAAGAGTGGCTTAGTAGATTTCTATCTGAATTCAGGGACCTATTGAAAAGGAGTCCCCCAGTGCTCCACCATCTTGGGCTCTCTCTACAACATCCTTTCTTGATAAAAATCCTCAACAAAGTGGAGATAGAGGGAATATATCTCAACACCATAAAAATCATGTACAAAAAAATGAAAGCTTTTCCTCTAGGGTAAGGAACAAACCAAGATGTCCACTTTCACCCTTGTTATTTAACCTAGTACTAAAAGTCCTAGCCTTGGCAATCAGAAAATAAATAAAAATAAAAGGCATCCAAATCAGCAAAGAAGAAGTCAACCTTTCACTATCTGAAGATGACATGATACTCTATGTAGAAAACCTGAACAACTCCACAAAAAATTACTGGAACTTTTACATGAATTAAATAAAGTCACAGGATACAAAATTAATATATAGAGATCTGTTGCATTTTTCTATACTAAAAATTAAACAATGGAAAGAGAAATCAAGGAACCAATCCCATTTACAATTGCGCCAAAAAGAACACAACACCTAGAAATGAACGTAACTGAAAAAAGTAAAAGATTCTTATTCTGAAAACTATAGAACACTTATAAAACAAATTGATGATTAACACAAAAAAGTGAAAAAATCCAATCCCATTGATTGGAAGAAGAAATGTGGCTTAAATGTCTGTATTGACCAAAGCAATATGAACATTTAATGCAATCCCTATCAAAGTATCACAAGTAGAGGGGGAGATAAGACGGCGGGGAAGTAGGAGGAGGCACCGTTTTGACCTGTACCCTAAAGTGAGCTGAATAACTACCAAAGAACTCTGATCACCCATGAAATCAGCCTGAGATTAGAGCTATACACGTCTGGATCTCTACAGGGGCAGAAGACACCAGTGGTCAGGTAAAGCAGAGTGGGAACATCAGACTGATATTGGAAGATAAACAAAAGAGGGAGGGAGCCACCAGAGGCAAACCACTGGAAAGTAATACCTCAATATGAGAGTGCCCTGTGATTAGGGACCAGCATTAACTTGAAGTCTGGTTGAAAGCACTCAAAAAGAGCAAAGGATCGTGGGGGGAAATTGTGGGAATTGGGGCAGTTAGGGACAGGGGCTTAAGTCCCCGGACCCAGGACAGCCATTTCTGGCGCTGAGCCAGAGAGAGTGCAGTGAAGAAGCCAGGACTTGGTCCCTGAGCTGCGAGCGCATCTAAGAGCGCATGGGGTTCGTCTCTCATGAGGGGCTGGGAGCCTTGCCAGCTGGCAGAACTATAGCCTTTTTGCAGTCCCCATGCATGCACCGTGTCGTGCTATCAGAGCCTGAGTCGGGCCCCACACCTCTCCCCGAGAGAGGTGCGCTTGGGCGCTGGCTCTGCGCTCTCAGACCCGGAAAGTCTAGGCACTCCCAGCTCAGGCCAACGAGAAAATTTCAGTGTGCAATCGCTGTTTCAAACCTCTCTGGCAGTCTGGAGCTGCCCAGACAGCCACCGCTGTCGTGGTTTTGGGCACAAGCAGGAGTTCCTGTATCCACATGGACCGCGACTTGGAACGTGCTCTACCAGAGGCCGAGGGGGAACTTATGTGCTCTGGAGCACCCAGAGGGTAACAGACTGAGGCTTCTCCATGAGAGGAAGGTCTGTGTACAGTTTGCTTTCCTCTAAACCTCCAAAAAACATCAAAAGTTGTCAAGGCGAGAGAGAACAAATGAACAAACAAACAAAAAAACCTCCAGAGAACAAAAGCCTGAAAAACCGGTTTCCTCAGAGCCCACACCCTTGAGGGGGGCGGGAGGACTTAACTCAGGGAACACTGCCTAAAACCCACATGGCAGGCTCCTTCCCAAGAAAGCCAACCAGGGAAAAAAAAAAAAAAGACAACAAGAGAACAACCACCACTACTTCATAGATACAACTTTTATTTTTAATTCGTTCCCACTATTCTGGTTCATTTTTTTATATAGATAATTTTTAACCCATTTACCATCACCATGAGATGTCCAGTACATGAAATTCCATAATAACCTTTTAACCCGAACTTTTTGATACATATACCCGTGTTTTTCTTTTGCTTTTCTATTTTTTAATTTTTTTAAATTTTAGTTTAGTTTAGTTTAGTTTATTCTTTTTTATTTTTATTTTTTAATATTCATATAGAGTTAAACTTCAAGGTAATCCCCTTTCCCCAATCAATGCTACCCCTATACGTAAACCAATTTTTAATCCCACTTTATCTTAGGAAAGTTGAGTCTTTTAACAAAGATATCAAGATACAACCAGGAAGAATCAAAATAACCTTCTTCACCCACAATGAGAGTTTATAACCTCTCTCCCATCTTCTTCTTCCGCCAGTGTTTCTGTGTATTTGTGTTTATCCTGATAGTATATAAATCTTATACTTGGGGTTCTTTTCGACGAGGTTCTTTGTTTTGTTTTGTTTTGTTTTTGTTTTGTTTTGCATATATATATATATATATATATATATATATATATATATTCTATTGTCATCTACATTTATCAGTGTTTTTGTTTGTATGTTTTTGTTTCTATACTTCATAAATATTACCTAGGGAACCATTTGGGCTGAGCCTTCTCTTTTATCTTTCTTTTTTTTCCTCTCTCTCTCTCTCTCACTTGTTTTTTTTCTTTTTTCTCTCTTTCTTTTTTCTTTCGTTTGGGTGGGGACTCTTGATTGCTGAGAAGCTTTCCAGGGTGCACCTTGACAGCACCACGGTTGATACATCCAGTTACATCTGTTCAGCTATCTCTCACCAAAATGACTAGGAGGAGGAATGCACAACAGAAGAAAAATTCAGAGGATGGGCCTTCTGCAATAGAACTAATGGCTATTGACATAGACAATATGTGAGAAAGGAATTCAGGCTAACAATTATCCAGGCAATAGCTAGGTTGGAGAAAGCCATAGATGACCAAACGGAATTGATTAGGGCAGAACTGAAAGCCACCAGAGATGATATTCAAAATGTTAGGGCAGAACTGAAAGCCACAAGGGATGATGTTCACAATGCTCTCAATGAGTTCCAATCTAATCTAAATTCTCTAAAAACTAGGGTAACTGAGACAGAAGATAGAATTAGTGATCTGGAGGACAAACAGATAGAGAGAAAGGATCAGGAGGGAGCCTGGAACAAACAGCTTAGAAGCCACAAAAACAGAATCAGGGAAATAAATGATACCATGAAATCATCCAACGTCCGAATTATTGGAATCCCTGAACAGGAGGAGAAAGAAAGAAGTCTAGAAGATATAGTGGAACAAGTTCTTCATGAAAATTATCCCAATCTCACGAATGGAACCAGTGTTCATGCACTAGAGGCAGAACAGTCTCCCCCCAAGATTATACATTCTCAAAAGTCCTCAAGACACCTGATAGTAAGAATGAGGAATTATAATTGTAGACAGGCCCTCTGGAAGGCAGCTAGGACAAAGAAGCTCCTTACATGCAGAGGAAAGCCCATCAGAATAACGTCAGATCTGTCCACAGAAACCTGGCAAGCCAGAAAGGGCTGGCAAGATATATTCAGGGCACTAAGTGAGAAGAACATGCAGCCAAGAATACTTTATCCAGCAAGACTGACATTCAAAATGGATGGAGAGATAAAGAGTTTCCAAGACTGGCAGGGCTTAAAAGAGTATGCAACCACCAAACCGACACTGCAGGAAATATTAAGGGGGGTCCCATAAAAGAGGAAAAATCCTAAGAATATCATTGAACAGAAATATAAAGACAATCTACAGAAAGAAAGAATTCAAAGGTAACGTGATGTCAATAAAAACGTATCTATCAATAATCACTCTCAATGTGAATGGCCTAAATGAGTCCATAAAACGACACAGGGTTGCAGATTGGATAAAATGACAGGACCCATCCATATGTTGTCTACAAGAGACCTACTTCAAACCTAAGGATACACCCAGACTGAAAGTGAAGGGATGGAGAAGCATCTTTCATGCCAAAGGGCCTCAAAAGAAGGCCAGGGTAGCAATTCTCATTTTAGATAAATTAGATTTTAACTAAAGACTGCAGTCAGAGATACAGAAAAACGCTACATCATTCTTAAAGGGACTATCCACCAAGATGATCTAACAATTATAAATATCTATGCCTCTATTATGGTAGCAGCCAATTACATAAGAAAACTATTAATCAAGATAAAGAGTCATATTGATATGAATACATTAATAGTAGGAGATCTTAACACACCTCTCTCAGTAATAGATAGATCATCCAAGCAGAAAATCAATAAAGAAACAAGAGCATTGAATGACACATTGGACCAGATGGATCTCATAGATATATACAGAACATTCCACTCTAAAACAACAGAATACTCATTCTTCTCAAGTGCACATGGAACTTTCTCCAGAATAGACCACATACTGGGTCACTAATCAGGACTCAACCGATATCAAAAGACTGAGATTATTCCCTGCATATTCTCAGATCACAATGCTTTGAAACTGGAGCTCAATCATAAGGAAAAGTTTGGAAACAACTTAAACTCCTGGAAGCTAAAGACGACGTTGCTTAAGAATGCTTGGATCAACGAGGAAATGAAAGAAGAACTTAAACAACCATGGAAACCAATGAGAATGAAGACACTTTGGTCCAAAACCTATGGCATACAGCAAAGGCAGTCCTAAGGGAGAGATACACAGTCATCCAAGCCTCCCTCAAAAAAAAAAAAAAATTGAAAAATCCAGAATACACCAGCTGTCTCTACACCTTAAAGAACTGAAGAATCAACAATAAATCAAACCAACTCCACACATAAGAAGGGAAATAATCAAGATTAGAGCAGAGATCAATGAGGTAGAAACTAGAGATGCAGTAGAACATATCAATGAAACTAGAAGCTGGTTTATTGAAAGAATCAATAAGATCAGTAAACCATTGGGCACACTAATCCAAAAGAAAAGAGAGAAAGCTCAAATGAATAAAATTATTAATGAAAATGTAGAGATCACAACTAACACCAAGGAAATAGACACAAACATCAGAAGTTATTATCAACAGTTATATGCCAATAAGTTAAGCAACCTAGATGAAATGGATGCATTCTTGGAAAACTATAAACTTCCAAAATTGTACCAGAAAGAAATTGACAACCTGAAAAGACCGATATCTGGTAACGAGATTGAAGCAGTAATCAAAAACCTCCCAATAAACAAGAGCCCAGGACCTGATGGATTCCCTGGGGAATTCGACCAAACTTTCAAAGAAGAAATAACACCTATTCTCCTGAAGCTGTTTCAAAAAATTGAAGCAGAAGGAAAACTTCGAGAAGCTTTTTATGAAGCCAGACTTACCCTGATCCCCAAAGCAGCCAAAGACCACAACAAAAAGGAGAATTTCAGACCAGTATCACTGATGAATATAGATGCTAAGATTCTCAACAACATCCTAGCAAACAGGATCCAACAGCACATTAAGAAGATTATCCACCATGACCAGGTGGGATTCATCCCTGGGTTACAAGGATGATTCAACATTCGCCAATCAATCAATGTGATAGAACAATAAGAAAAGAGAGAAGAACCACATGGTCCTCTCAATTGATGCAGAAAAAGCATTTGACAAAATCCAGCATCCGTTCCTGATTAAAATGCTTCAAAGTATAGGGATAGAGGGAACATTCCTGAACTTCATAAAATCTATCCATGAAAGACCCACAGCAAATATCATCCTCAATGGGAAAAAAACTCACAACATTTCCCTAAAGATCAGGAACATGACAAGGATGCCCACTTTCACCACTCTTGTTCAACATAGTATTAGAAGTCCTAGCAACAACAATCAGACAACAAAGAGAAATAAAAGGTATCCAAATTGGCAATGAAGAAGTCAAACTCTCTCTCTTCGCAGTTGACATGATACTTTATATGGAAAACCCCAAAGACTCCACCCCCAAACTACTAGAACTCATACAGCAATTCAGTAACGTGGCAAGATACAAAGTCAATGTACAGAAATCAGTGGCTTTTTTATACACTAACAATGAAAATACAGAAAGGGAAATTAGAGAATCAATTCCATTTACTATAGCACCAAGACCCATAAGATACCTGGGAATAAACCTAACCAAAGAGGTAAAGGATCTGTACTCGAGGAACTACAGAACACTCATGAAAGAAATTGAAGACACAGAAAGATGGAAGACCATTCCATGCTCTTGGATCGGAAAAATAAACATTGTTAAAATGTCTATTCTGCCATGAGCAGTCTATACTTTTAATGCCATTCCAATCAGAATTCCACCGGTATTGTTCAGAGAGCTGGAGAAAATAATCTTAAAATTTGTATGGAATCAGAAGAGACCCCAAATTGCTATGGAAATGTTGAAAAAGAAAAACAAACCTGGGGCATCATGTTACCTGATTTCAAGCTTTACTACAAAGCTGTGATCACAAAGACAGCATGGTACTGGCATTAAAAACAGACACGTAGACCAGTGGAACAGAGTAGAGAGCCCAGATATGGACCCTCAACTCTATGGGCAAATAATCTTCGACAAAACAGGAAAAAATACACAGTGGAAAAAAGACAGTCTCTTCAATAAATGGTGCTGGGAAAACTGGACAGCTATATGTAGAAGAATGAAACTCGACCATTCTCTTACACCATACACAAAGATGAACTCAAAATGGATAAAATACCTCAATGCGAGACAGGAATCCATCAGAATTCTAGAGGAGAACATAGGCAGTAACCTCTTTGATATCAGCCACAGCCACTTCTTTCAAGATATGTCTCCAAAGGCAAACGAAACAAAGGTGAAAATAAACTTTTGGGACTTCATCAAAATCAAAAGCTTCTGCACAGCAAAGGAAACAGTCAACAAAACAAAGAGGCAACCCATGGAATGGGAGAATATATTTGCAGATGACAGTACAGACAAAAGGTTGATATCCAGGACCTATAAAGATCTCCTCAAACTCAACACACACAAAACAGATAATCATATCAAAAAATGGGCAGAAGATATGAACAGACACTTCTCCAATGAAGACATACAAATGGCTATCAGACACATGAAAAAATGTTCATCATCACTAGCCATCAGGGAGATTCAAATTAAAACCACATTGAGATATCACCTTACACCAGTTAGAGTGGCCAAAAT